>NW_020664444.1:5164354-5232743 GCF_002925995.2 Terrapene triunguis | reverse complement strand
TAGGTAGGCTGACATAGCTATTCTGGTGTAGCCTCCACTGGGTACACATACCACAGGTCTTTAGGATCATCCACCATGGTTGTATTGTTCTCTTGCTTAATACTTCCGTTCTTTGCTGTCTTGTGATTTAAATAAAGAGTGGCGTAGGAATTGCCATCTCAGAAACATGCAGTCGCCTATGGTGTTTGGAATCCCTCCTCAGACAATTCCAATGCCAGGCACATCTGTTTGACGAGGAGCCCTTGCAACCAGCGTAATTCACCTAATTGTATGATATTATATCGTGGAGGAGAAAACTTTTCTTGGCTCCCCGCTGATGATCAACTTAAGGATTTACATTGTCATGTGGCCTGGAGTTAATTTCTTTTGTTAGTGCTTGTCCCCATCAAACATTCCCCAGGACCCTCTATTAAAATGTTCAAGAATAGACCATGAGTCCCAGAATAAAAGCTAAAGACACTTCCCCTCCTACTCAGCAATCCAGTCCTGGCACTGATACCTGGTCCTTTATTGTATTTGGCCTGCTCCACATACTAATTGTGATCCTTGATTCATGGGTGGGTATTATAATGCAATAACTCTAATCAAGTGACCCATGACGCATTCCATGTTACATATGCTGGTTGTCCAGTCAGCTATATTATCCGTTCTGGGTAGGCTGTGTTTTAGGAGTGCTGAGTTCACATTGAACAGCAGGAAGGATGATCAAGTGACATGGGCATTAGCTTAGTATTTGGGAGACCTCCGTTCAGATCCCTGTTCTGCCACAAACTTTGGATGTGACTTGGAGCAAGTCACTTAGCGTCTATGTGCCTCAGTTCCCCAATGGAGAATACCCCTGCCCGGCCTCACAGGTGTGTTGTGAGACTCCATAGACTTTTTAAAAAATGGTGAGGTGCTCAGATAATACAGTGAAACGGGCCATGTAAGTAGATTGGTTGTACAACAAGCTGGAAAACTGCTGCTTTCCTCATCGCCCAGTAAAGAAACCATTTCATGGTAGACCATCTCCACTGATGGTTACTCACAGCGGGCATCACGCTTTCCTCAGAAACCCACTTCCACACAACTGAGGTTTCATCTTTGCATGCCACTCAGGTTCTCCCCCAAACACACCCCGGATTTGCGTGCCACTCAAGTGCCAGTCGGGACAATGAGAAATTGTTCGAGGGCCACTTATTTATGCAGCCTGGTAGCATATTTGTGGGCAGCTCCGTTTTCCTGCCCACTCTTCGGAGCAGGAATGTCAAGCATTCCATTCTCCAGTGAGTGCAGAATGAGAGATGTAAAGATATTTGGGTATAGCTTGATTCTTTCCAAGCCAAAGTGCCTTGATAACGTCGGATTCAACTTCTTATTGGAAATGCGCAGAGACCCTAGAGTTTGTATTTCTTTAATTCATGCCCACTCTAGTGGGTGGGCTGGTTGGTTTGTTCCCCTTACTTAGCATAAGGAGGAATAAGTCTAGAGGTTCCACAGGACCCTGTAAGGAATAAGGATTCCCACTGTCTAGAGGAGGGAATATCTGCACTCTATGAACCAGCCTGCAGCCTGAACGGATTGGTATAACCACGAGGTTAGGCAGGAGATAGCCGCTCTCCTTTTTGCCTAAATGTATCACTATTATCTACTTTTTCCCTGTGGCCTCCATGCTGGCTGGGCGCTGGCTGGGGTATTGTACAGCGCTTCACTTTTGTGATGCTCTAACCACACTGGAGCTCCATAGGCACGTTGGTCCAAATCCGGAGGGCTATGTATGCCCCTGGCTCCCACAGATAGGAGCTCAGTGCTGGTTTGATGGTCAAGGCTGTGTGGAAGGAGCTGTTCAATCGCTCCCTGTTTGGGTCCTGCAGAAGGAAGTGGGGGAGCTTATGCAAATGAATGAGCTCCCTGTTCCCTCCAGGGATCCTGGCCCATCTCTCTCCCACACATGGACCTTGGAGGCTACTGATGCTCAGGGGATGCAGTGGTTCCTGCATCTTGTGGAGGAGAAAGATCCAGTAGGGAGGAAACACAGATAGTGACTTACCCACCTCTGTCTACAAAGGGCCAGCTACTCAGCTGGTATGAATCAGTTGAGTCAATGGAGCTAGGCTAATTTACACCTCCTATGGATATGCCAAAAGAGAGCAGAATCACTGCCCATTTTTTAAAATCTCAAGTGATTCATTCATTTAGTTCTGCTTTCCCTTCGTTCGGATTCCTTTCCTTTACTCTCTGTACTTGTCTCAAATCTTAACTCCTGCCCAGGGCTACTTGCGAAGCCTGGTGAATTAACCCCTGTAAAGCGCTCCGAGAGCCTGTGAGGGGAAGCACTAAGTGGAAAGTATTATTATTTTATTATTCTTATTGTGGCTGATGCCATATGCTTACAGGGTGGCCGAATTAAGGGCACAGTATCAAATGAGAAAAGGCTCAGCTGGGAGAGTGACTCAATAGGAAGAATTCGCAAGAGAACGCTCCAAACCTCCCTTGAGTTTTATTCCCCTGCAGCAGCAGAATCCCTGGTGCATTCTCTTCTTCTGGAGTTTGAGACATTTCCCCATAAAATAGAAAACAACTTCTTTCCCCAATGCAAGGAGCCACTGTGTGAGCTCCCACCTAGCAACCCTGCTGCAAGTGGCTCAAGAAAAATGATGCATTCAGCTTCCTGGCAGGATGAACTGATCAGTCACAGTGTGTCAAAGGCACTGAAGTTGTAACTAAGATTAGTAGGTGTCACTGTCTTCCCTATCAAACCGTGATGGATGAGGTACTTCTTAGCAGAGTGACCTCAAGTATTCTGGTCAGCCCAATTAAAGATTAGGAGGAAGCATGATCCTAGGTGCAGAAGAGTAGTTAGTGGTTAAAACCTGGAGGGCCTTTTAGGGGGCTCGGGACATCTGGGCCATATTCCCAACTTTGTCACTGTCTGAGCTTAGGTGAGCCCCATGTAGTCACATTTTTAAAAGTGGCTACTGAATTTAGGTGTTTCGTTTTTTCAGGTGGCCAACTTGAAAGAGCTGGAGGCCTGATTTTTCAGAGGTGCTGCGCAGCTGCAGCGCCCGGTGATTTCCCAAGTTGCCTCACGTCAGACACCCGAAAAGCACTGGGGCACCCAAAATCAGTGGCCACTTTTGGAAGCTTGGGTCTGACTTCCGGACGTGCGTTGAGGCCAACTGGAGCAGCCGGGGCTGAGTACTTGTGAAAATCAGTCCCTGAACGTTTTTTGTACGCTGGGTAAAATGGGGATAATACTTCCCTGTTTCTCATGGAACCAATACAACGTTTGAAATGTGCCGTGACATTTTTTGTGGACAGCTAGACAGCAGGGCAAAAACAGTCAGGCCCAGGTTGGATTAAAATTTCCTGTTGGGGGGGGGGAATCATAGGCAAGACTGTGCTCTGTAGGCTGTGTTTCCGACCTAAGGTTCATTTGCATCAAATATTTCATGCCACACCAAAAGTCCTGTCATTTTCTCAAATTTGAGGCAGTGCGAGTTGGGAAGTGGGGCTGTTCCACTGTCACAGAGTAGCCGTGATGAAAACGGAACGCCAGGCACGCCTGGAAAGCTGAATCTATTACCCCATTGTGGTAACTGGAGTGTATTAATATAGTCAGAATGGAAGAGTGAGGACACAACCTTTCCAGCACAGCCTTCCTTAGCCCCCTAGTGAACAGCAATAGCTTTCTGTGCTGTTATTAAGGTAGTGCCTAGGGGTCCTAGTTATGGACTGGGATCCCATTGTGCCAGGCTCTGTACAAACACAGAACAAAAGGTCTGTCCCTGGCCAAAACAGCTTTGTGCCTGCTGGTCTCCCCATCACAAAAAGGTTACCGTGGAAGTGGAAAAGGTTCAGAGAAGGGCAACAAAGGTGATTAAGGGCATGGAACGGCTTGCTTAGGAGAAGAGACTGAAAAGATTAGGGTTGTTCAGTTTAGAAAAAAGACCACGAAGGGGGGATATGACATCTGTCAACATAATCATGAATGGTGTGGAAAAAGTGAATGGAGAAGTGCTATTTACCCTTTCCCACAATACAAAAAACAGGTCACGCAATTAAATTATTAAGCAGCAGGTTCAATACAAGCAAGAGGAAGTACTATTTCGCACAACGCACAATTAACCTGTGGCACTCATTGCCGTGGGATGTTGGAATGGCCAGAAGTATAACTGGGTTAAAAAAAGAATTAGCTACGTTCATGGAGGATCAGTCCATCAATAACTATTACCCAAGATGGCCAGAGACATAACCTCATGCTCAGGGAGACCCTAAACCTCTGACTGTGGGAAGCCAGGAGAGGAAAACAGGGCTAGATTACTCTGTTCTGTACACTCCCTGTGGAGCTCTCGCATCGGCCACTGTTGGAGACAGGTTACTGGACTAGATGGGCTATTGGTCCGACCGTTCTTATCAGGGCCGGCTCTACGATTTTTGCCGCCCAAGCAAAAAAAATTTGGCCGCCCCTCTGCCCCCGGCTCCACCCCAACTCCACCCCTTCCGAACCCCTTCCCCAAATCCCCAGCCCCGCCTCCTGCCCCAGGCGTGCCGCATTCTCCCCCTCATTGCTTCCTGCGGGCCCCCCGCGACCTCCCGCCCTAGCTCACCTCTGCTCCACCTGCTCCCCCGGGTGCGCCGCCGCTCCGCTTCTCCCCCCCTCCCTCTCAGGCGAGGGAGGGCATAGAAGCGGAGCAGCGGTGCATTCAGGGGAGCAGGCAGGGCGGAAGTGAACTAGGGTGGGGGGGCGCAGGAAGTAATGGGGGGGGTAAAGGAACCGCTCCCCGCTCCAGCTCACCTCCGCTCCACCACCGCCGCCTCCCCCAAGCGCCCGCCGCTTGGCTTCTCCTCCCTCCCAGCCTTGCTGCATGAAACAGCTGTTTCGCGCGCGGCAAGCCTGGGGGGAAGGTGAGAAGTGGAGCGGCGGCAGCGCACTCAGGGGAGCAGGTGGAGGCGGAGCAGAGGCGAGCTGGGGTGGCGGGGGCACTTTTCCCCCATGCCCCGGAGTGGGCTTTTATTAAAAGCCAAGTCCTAGAGCTAGGTATGGTGGGGGAGGTGGAACCCCCCAAGCCAGCAGTCTGTGCCATTGTTCTTCCCTATTGGACTCAGCCCTTTCCCTCTCAGTTTCCACCAATGCCGTGCTACTGGGAACAAATAAGAAATATTTCTGCCCAGTTAAGCCGGTCCCTCTAAATATTCCAAAGGAAGGATTTGCTTTTCCCCAGATCACGGACCAAGGCTGAAAACGAGTCCAGCTCCTCGGTAAGCGATGAGCAAAAAAAATGCCACGATTGCCTGCACTCTCAGCATCCCGTCTCTTCTTCGTATGAGTGTCTGCGAGTGGGGCGGGGGGGTGGTTTTAGCCCCACTGTGCTGTGGTTTCGCATGTTATCCATCTCTTTGTCAAGGCGAGTTTTTGGCACGCACGCCTCTCTTTTGAAAGACAGTTTTGGCAAAAGGGAGGGGATGGAAGCGGTGTTGTTGTTTTTTTCCAGAGCTTTCCTTGATGTCTGTGGGTTTCTACAAAAAGAAACCACCCCAACTTAACAGCTTTATCAATCTGAGAGCAGAGTTTGCCAGGAGGACGTCGGAGAACATTTGCCAAATTATTTGTTGTCATTAAAATAAATTAGGCATCAAGTTATAAAACAATAGCGTGGTGACAGAAAGCTGGAAAGCAAGACCGGTCCTAATCTGCGGCAAGCAGGCTGCGTGTTCTGGAGCCTCAGCACGGCTCTGTGAAGAGATCCTTAGCGGGGGGGGGAGATGAGAATCTGCAATCCATCTGCTGGCCCGGATGGCTGGGAAATTAATTGCGAGGGAGTAGTCATTAACATTTTTAAAGGCCGAGATGTGGAACCGTTTTCTCTGAGGCTCTCGAAGCACTTCACAAGTAGTATTATTTGTATTTCGGTAGCGTCTAAAGGCCCCATTGGGCTAGGCGCTGTATGTACTCACAGTCAGGGTACATCTACACAGCAGCGGGGAACATGCTTCCCAGCGTGGGTAAACCGATCTGCTTGCGCGTGCTGAAACCAGCAATGTGGCCACAGTAGCTTGGGCTAGCTGACGCTGTACTCAGCGGATGGGGTGGGGGGGCTGCACGTGAGCAGTTAGCCTGAGCCATGGCACATCCTGCGGCAACCTCACAGCTATTTTTAATGCGGTGACACCAGCGGAGCTAGCACTTGTCTGTCTACCCACTGTGGGAAGCTCCCACCCAGCTGCCGTGGTGACAGCTCAGAAGAGTCAGTCCTGCTCTGAAGAGCTCCTCACCTAGGCAGACAAAGGGCGGGGAAAAGGAAGTAGTATTATCTCCCTTTTACAAATGGGAAACGAAGGGGCGAATTCAGTGATTTACAGTGTGAGATTGCAAGCTCCCTGAGGCGATGACTTTGTTCTGGGTTTGGACAGTGCCTAGTACAATGGGGCCCTAGTCCAAGGCTGTGATGTATATAGGGTATGTCTACACTGCACACTAAGCCCAGGTCTGTGGATTCAGTGTGTCCAAGCCCATATTTGTAAATCCAGGTTTGCAATGCCATGTGGACACTCGGTTGCTGGACCCGGGTCTCACAGCGGTGCTAGCATGTCCATACTGCATTGCAGACCTTCTGACTCGGGTCTGTGGCTTGACCTGCGTCCGCACTGCAAAATGTCCAAACCCCAGCGTCACAGCGGGGCAAGGTCACCATTTAGTCCACCCCTTCCAGGGTTACCAACTCCAGCAGGGCCCCTGTCCACAGACCATCTCCGACGGATGCACAGCCCTAGCTTAGGGCTCTTTGCCAGTCTCCCAGTGGCTGGCCGGGGAACCCAGGCCAGCCACCTACACCAGGTTCCAGCCCAGGGACAATCTGGATCTACTCAGTCCTAGTCCCTGCTGCCATCTCCCTGGGCTCCTTCCTACCCAGCCTCTCTATCTTCCTTGCCTGTTTCTGTGTTTATCACTGGAGCTGACTCTACTTGCCATGGCTACTTCAGTCCTCCTAGCCCCTTGCCAGACACCGGCCTGCAGGGCAGGATCTCCGGGCTTACCCTTCCCCCTAGACTTGCTCCTTGTCCTTGGTGGCCTCCCTCATCCCAGGGAGAGACTGTGGATTCTTTCCCCAGGAGCCCACTCCTCCTGTCAGCCCCCTGGCCTTATAGTGTCATCCCAGTCCTTTCCCAGCTGGGTTTCACTCTTAATTCACCCTGGCTCTCCCTCTTGCAAGTGACCCCAGGTAACCTAATTGGCCTCTCAGGCCCTCGTTAACCCTATCAGGCCTGGTGTGGCATTCACACCTCATCGCAGGGGGCTTGAGCTCAGACCTGGGTTCTGAGTGCAGTGTAGTCCTGCCCCTAGCTCCACCGCCAGGCACATACAGAATAATAATAACCTGCCCACGAGTCAGACAGGAAGTCTGTGTAAAGTGCATCTGGTTCTCCTGAGTCCTGATCCATCGCCCCAACCCCAGGACTCTCCTCTCACAAGTCGTGTTTAGCCCACCCTATGGCAGAGATGCTATTATCCCCATGTTGCAGATAAAGCAACTGAGGCACAAAGGTAATGAATGTCACCAAGGAAACACAAAATACCGAAGAATGATTTCTCTCTGGACTCAGTATCTCCCTCTTGCTCTTTCACTCCAAACAGTGGGAGGCCTGGTAATGTAGCAGCCTTTTGGCCCTGGAAACCTGAGTTCAAATCCAGACATAGGTCAAAGTTGAAAATAAATTGCAGAAAATCACAAAACAAACATGCTGCCTGGGACAGGTGCCGTTTTCTACAGAAGAGACCCTCAGGGCTGGAACAGCAGGGAATGCTGCAGGGTGGCTGGTTTGCACGGGGGAGGAGCAGGTCTGGGAGAGCAGGGTAGTGGGGTGAGGTCGTGGAATGTGGCACTATGTGAGGGTGGACAGGGAAGCTCAGGAGGGGATAACAAAGGGTGTTGTGGGACAAGAGTGAGGTGAACAAGCAGAGAGCTGTGGGAGAGGCCAGCATTGAAGCTAGGGTGACCAGACGTCCCGATTTTATCGGGACTGTCCCGATATTTACTTGTTTGTCCCGCGTCCCGACCGATGTTCGGTCGGGACGTGAATTGTCCCGATATTTTGCCCCCCACACCCAACTCAGCCCCGGCACTGCCCCGACTCCGCCCCCTCCCTGCCCCATTGGATCCCTCCCCAAATCCCCACCCTGGCCCTGCCTCTTCCCCAAGCACGCCGCATTCCTCCTCCTCCCCACTCCCTCCCAGGCTTTCGCGAATCAGCTGTATGGCGGCGCAAGCGCTGGGAGGGAGGGGGGAGAAGCAGGATGCGGCAGCCCGCTCAGGGGAGGTGGAGGTGAGCTGGTGGGGGGCGGGGAGCTGCTGGTGGATGCTCAGCCCCACCAATTTACCCTATGCTCCGCCGGCGCCCCTTCCCCCGTCCCGATATTTCATGTCTCTCGTCTGGTCACGCTAACTGAAGCAGCAGGAGGGCTGTTTCATGTCAGGAGGACAGGAGAGACGAGGCGGGGGAGGTCATACCTTTTACTGGACCAACTTCTGTTGGTGACCGTGAGGAGCTTTCAGGCTACAGAGAGCTCTTCCTCGGGGGCTCTCTAATATCCTGGGACCAACACGGCGACAACAACACTGCAAACCACAAAGGACATAAGTCAAGGCGTGCCTGGGCATCTCCCACAGGGCCTGCCCGTACAATGGCTAGCCTGATCTCTCCTTCACTCCGACAAGCCCCTCATTCCCTCCCAAATCTAAAAGAGATGGTTGGCACTGGGCCCTGTGAGGTGCTGAGCTCCCTTGACACCCACTAAGGGCACCTTGCAGGAGAAAGCCCTCAGCTTCCCCTTAAGAGAAACCCTCCCGACCCACCTTAAGCAAGGCAGCTGGCATGTGGCGCAGACAGATTAGCCATGGTGCGCATACAGCTGTGCATATCCGACACACGGGGGTTGGATTTGAGACTTGCTGGATTGGCAGGTTCCCTGGGAAGGGGGGCGGACACCCGCAGTTGTTGCACCGAGAGTTTGCTATGTCCACCGGCACTAATTACACTAATAATCCTCCTTCACAACAGGCTCAGTGTTGGAATCTCAGGCACCTCCTCCCCGCCCCGCCATGGGCCCCCTCCCACTGATTCTGAGTCACGGTGGGATTCGCTGCCCGTCTCCACAACTGGATCCAGCCTCGGGGGAGGAGATTATTTAGGGTGGGTGGAGGGGAGGACGCAGGTGGTGCCACCAGCTGTGAGTTTTTTATTTCCTGTTGACTCAACAACCCCTCATGGCTATTGCAGGAAAGCAGGAGCGGACGGAGCTGGTGCCAATGGATGAAGGCGCTGTTTTCCTCAGCATTGACTGACCCCTGTGCTCCACTTCAGGAGCTGCATGTTCCGCAGTGAGAGCGGATATAGGGGTAACAGCCAGAGAGCCGGCTTTGGGTTTTCCAAAAGCAAGACACGCTGTGAGGATAGCATGTTCCTTTCACCATTATCCGGGGATCTCTCTCTGCTTTGAACTAGACTCCAAGGGCCAGATCCTCGCCTGATCTCTGTCAACCTCCTTGGTGCTGCAGATCTGGCCCCAAAAGTTTTGCTTTCCTACAGCTACCGCCGTATTTTTGCTTTTCTTCCAGTTGGTACTTTGGGGATGACATTACAACTCTGGAAATGCTGATTGGTTGGCCATGTGTGATGTCACCACTAGAAGCGTCGCCATTCGGCTGACTAAGGGGAGGTCTTTGTATGTAATGCGTCAGGGTGGAGATGAGTAACAACTTTCGTTTATTCTTTGCCAGCAGCGTCACATAGTTTGGGGAATAGGATTGTAATTCCTCCAGTTAAAAGCTAAGTAGCTGTAGGACAGACCCCCAAGGACTGCACAGATATCAGTGACAATTGTTTTAAGTGCCCAAACTCACTGAACAATTGTTACCATTTGTATTGTCATCACTCCTAGCAGCCCTCGTTATTGGCCAGGACCGTGTTGTGCTAGGCGCTGTACAATCACAGAATAAAAAGACAGTCCCTGCCTCAGAGAGTTTACAATCTAAGTAACACTGTATTTCATTTAGATTTACTAATCTAGTCTTGCACACTAAATAAATAACAGTTGATTGTTGAAATTATATTTGAGCTTCAGGAACTTCATATCTTATTCTGTACATGTTGCAAAATCCTGAAATACATTGTCTATCTAGATACCTATGTGGTCCTATCACAATAGTATCCGAGCACATCTCAAGCTGTAATTTCACTTCCACAGCACCCCTGTGACGTAGGGCAGTGCTGTCAGCATCATTTTACAGATGGGGAACTAAGGCACAGAGAGGCTAAGTGACTTGGCCAAAGTCACAAAGGGAGTCTGTGACACAGCCAGGAACATTACCCAGGATTTCTGGGTCTTAGCTCCAGCGGCTTCACTG
The DNA here is from genome assembly GCF_002925995.2 of Terrapene triunguis. NCBI lineage: Eukaryota > Metazoa > Chordata > Testudines > Emydidae > Terrapene > Terrapene triunguis. The sequence continues at coordinate 5,222,358 of NW_020664444.1, read as the reverse complement.
TAACATCATCCATCCAATTACATTCCATCCCAGCTGCAGAGAACCTGTGGTACAGTTTGTGTGACTTTCTGAGGCAGGTAGAACAGGTCTGTCAACATCCATTGTGCCCTCCCACTGCTGCTATAGGCTATCTGGCATGTTTATACCTAGGAGACTCCTTTTAAAATGCAACCAAAAAATAACGCCCCGTCCGGACATAACTAGCCTAAGAAGTAGAGGCTGAGGTGGCTTCAAAACTCCATTCAACAGCAAAAGCTCCATTTCCAACTTCCACCAAATAGTCATTGCTCGTTTTCGCCAAGATGGTCAAGTGGCTAGTGCCCAACCTAAGACATCTTAGGGGGGCTTGATTTTCAGAAGGCAGGTGCAGGTGCTCAACTTTTTCTGAAAATCCGAGAAGTCTCACTTGGATACATGAAAATAGAGGCACCCAAAATCATGAGAGACTTTTGAAAATCTCGGCCTGATGGCCCAATCCAACTGTTGCCGAAGTCCACGGAAAGAACACTGACTTCAGTGGGAGTTGGAACCCTTAAAGCGTTAAAGAAGATAAGGTTTAATTTGTGTGGACTGTAATAGCTAAAACATCTCCAGCTCTGCTGAGCTTCATTCAACAGAAGATCTCAAAGCACTGTAAGCGGTTCTCCTCTCAGGCAGCTTTGACTTTCCTTTCCACGCATGCATAAGTGTTTACACTGTGCATAGTCTAGAACCAGGGGCAATCACACTGTTGATTTGTCTCTGAATTAGAGATTTAGACTCTGTGCCCGGGATATATATATATAGTAAACTACAGTCTTTAAAATGGACTATTTCTCTTGGAAGGGACCAGATATAGTTGTAACATATACCCTGGGGGGGACTGGATCATATAACTACTGGAGCATGGCACCATGTCCAAACAGTTGTCTGGCAAGGGGATTTCTGGCAGAAAGTCTCACCACCCGGCATATGGGAATGTTGGCTTCCTACATGTATGTATATCTTATTCCTAACACATGCAATTTGAAATGGAAGCCAACATTAGAAGACAGCTAGCACTTTTGGTTTATTAGCTGGAGCCCCTCCAGTATGAATCCCAAAGACTTGTGAAAATTCTCTGTAAGGCAGAGCATCTGCGGAGAGGCTTGAAATTGGATCCGATCTGGAACAGTGAAAAATGTTAGAAACAAACTCCCACCCTTCGCCTGAGTTTCAGATTTGGGCTCAAAGGCGAGTTCAATCAAAATGCTCCCTAAAGCTCAGGCATTGGAATCATGGTATTGTTTTATTTTTCCACAGTAGCTATCTGATCGTATTCCATCACCATGGTATCTGTAGTGTAGTCAGCTGTCGCTTCTATGATTTCTCAGTCCAGGCAAAGCCTTAGGGACACCCTGTACAGTGACAATAGGCAGAAAAAGACTGTGTGCAAGTAATACGGGAACTAGGGAGCCAGAGGGAATTTCAGGGACTATCTGTGGAGCCTTGCAAGCCCGCAGAGATCCACGGCTCGGATGCGCATGCATATTTTGTATCCGCGCAGGAGTCTATCTGCGCAGAGCAGCCTCAGTAACCAACCCTCAGTGCAAGAGAAGGCTGGACAATTCCGTCCCATTCCCCTCTCCGTACACAGAGGAAAGAGTGCAAAGGCAGCACAAAAAGCGGTGATTTAGGCATCAAGCGGACTATCTTGTCAAAAGAGGAGGTTGAGATTTACAGCTTAGTTTCTGCAGATAGTACAATCCTCTCCAATTGCCGAAGACTCGACTAAAGCAACCCCCTGTGGAGCAGGACACCAACATGCTGCTGTAGCTTAAAAAGCTTACCACAGTATTGGCAGTTGCCTAGGCCCCATTGTGCATATCGTACTGTAGGGTTTGGGCATCCAGATTTTGTGATTGCCAGGGCTATGGGGATAGGGATTTGGGGTTATCCACAGCAATTTGATCAGCTCCCTTGGGAAACAATACTTCACAGGCCTGAAACTAGAGAGAAGCAGCCACTGAAATGTTTGGAAGCTCAGTTCAGATAATGACCCACAAAACTCAGATGCTTATCTGAACTTTCCCAAACATCTTTGAGTCTGCAAATCTGGGCAGGGAACAGGCTTCCCTGGGGTATCCTCAGACTTCCTCTGTTGGTTTCAATGCAAACTAGAGGTACAGAAAAATATTGGGGTGGGGGGGGAATTTCATCCAACTTTTTGTAACCTCCAGAAGTTTTTGTTTTGAATTCTGGATTGAGACTCAGATTGGTTCTTATTTTATCCAAAGCTCTTTTCTTTTGCACCTCCATAATCAGAACCTGCGGTTGTGAAAAGGGATCATTTCATCAAAAATCTGCCCTTCCCCTAAATGCTTCTTTTCTTATTTATTCAGCTGCCACCTCACAAATGGATCTTTAACAGCATGGTCCCGTGGACAGGGTGCTGAACTGGGACTTATTTAGAAGAGTTAGGCTCTATTCCCAGTTATGCCATGGGCCTGCTGGGTGACCTGGGGCAAGTCAAGTCACTGCCCCGCTCTGTGCCTCAGTTTCCCCATCGGTAAACAGGGTTTAATGATATTGCCCTCCAGGGGCACCATTTATGAAGGGCAGGGGAGAGCAACTGCCCACTCCCCCATGCTTCATGCCACATATTCCACCAGGAGGGAAAGAAACTCCTAGGGAAAAACCCCTTCCCCCTACCCCATCACCACCCAGGACATGAGACTGGTCTTTCCGCAGGAGGAGGAACTAGGAGTTGCTGTCTGGCAGCAGTGGGAGGGGCACCGGGCCCGGAGAACCACTGCCCCCACCTCCTGGAGCTAATAGGACTCTGGCAAGTGGCTGGCGCATGGGACCTGGGCACACGGTGGGTTGGTTCCCCCCCGCCTCAGCCCTGCACATGGCTGGGCCCAGAAGGAGGCAGTGGCAGAGAGGAAACCGCTGGGGAGGGTCCCCATCAAGGAGCTTCCCCAGGGGGAGGATGGACACCCCCTGAAATTTGCCCCTCCGATTGAAATCTGAAATGGCAGTTCTGCTAAGCTCCTTTGTGAGGCATGTGGAGATACACTGATGAAAGGTGCCATATAAGAGGTAGGTATTATTATTCTGCATGTTCATTTTATGTCAGGTAGTTCTCCCCCCAAATTTAGATTTCCTTTTCCTTTTTGTTTTTCCAATGAATGCTTCTTTGGGCGTTTCACGTCCCTCCCGTGTTCCTCTGGTGCGCAAGAACACAAACCAGGATGTGAAACTGACTAGAACCTGGCCAGCTAGACGCTAAATGGAGTGCAAAGAGTGGACACCCAACAGACCCAGAAAAAGTAATTCAAAATTTAAAATTCTTTCAGGTTTGCTAACCTAAACTGTTATTAGTAAAATAGATGGATAGACAGATATAGGCTCCACCTCTTTATCACTCTTTTAAAATAGAGACAAATTACCTTTCAAAGATTTTGCAAATTCAAAGGACGAATGAACCAATTAGAAAGAGGGTTTTATTTAACTCATCCTTTAAGCTGACTTAGGATCTTTACAGGTCAAAGCACGTGATTTATGCCCCACTTATTTAACGTATGTCTTCTTGGTTCAAATTGAGAATATGCCTGAATCTTTCATGCTCAAAACCCTTAGTTCATGCAGAGCATTGGATTTAAAACTGATATTCCTCCATTTGCAACACCATACTATAGTGGCACTGAGGTTTTCTCTTTCACTGAGTTTTTCATACCAGTGTGCGATGGGATGTGTACCACACACAGGAACTAGAAGGGTTAATGTGGGCCTGAGAGGCAATTAGGCTATCTGGCTGCATCTGGAGGGTGAATCAGGCTTAACCAAAGATGAAGCCCCGCTGGGGAAGGAGCTGGCTGATGACTGCAAAGAAAAGAAGATCAGATTAAAAGGGGGTTGAGATTCATAAGCGGATCTGAAAGACCCGCATCTCTGTTAGATATCAGGCCACTTCTGTGCTGTATGGAGGCACTCGTAAAGGCCGTGCTTGTTGGGTTAAGCCGCTGAGCGCTCCACAGTAGCAAGATGGGGCAACGGTGAAGGGGAGAAGGCAAATGAATACGTCTCTGCAGAGCAGATCTCGGCGTTTGGAAACTGTTTGAAGTGTTTTGGGTTTTTTTCCCTCAGTGAATGTCTGTGGAATGCTCACAGGAGACAGGAATGTTGGTTTCGCTGCTGCCCTTCCCCAGCGTGCAATGGCATTTGGATAAATTACCCACACAGCACTTTTTTTTTTTTTTTTTTTACCCCGTAGCTCTTCATTCTTTTTCTAGCTGGGCTTTGGCCAGCAGTTTGGGTTAGAAAGAAGAAGCAGAGCCTTTCCTGCAGGGGCTGTGCCCAGCAATTCTACTCCTGTTTGACTCCTGCATTTACATCAGGTCTACCAAGTCCTCGTGGTTCAATGGTTCTCCATGTGCCCCTTGCAGACCCTGGACCAGAAGGTGCTCTGGGCTCTGGCTGGGATGTGCAGCTACTCTTGGCTAGTGGGCAGTGAACTAGAGAGTGAAGCTGCTCTTCTGATCTGCGGGGCTAACAAGCCTCTGGCTAGCCCAAGATTGTGAGGTGAGCACAGGAATGGAGAACTGCCACTTGTGTTTCGTCGCTCTCGGACCTGATCCAGGCCGTCGGGTTTGGATGTGGGTTCATCTTTCCTGTCGTCAGGGGAAGATTCGCCGGTGTGCTAGCTTCTGGGTTTAATCAAAATATTCGGAGTGGCAGAAACACAACAGGGGGCTAGTGCCTCATCTGGTGTAGCTAGGTGTGTCTCCATTGAAGTCAATAGAGCTATGTCAATTGACACTAACAGAGGATCCTCTGGCCCTCCAGAAACCCCATGGAAAATATTAGTGATGGAAACACCCGTTGGGGTTGGGTAAACAACAAAAAGGTTGGGTTTTTATCCAAAGTGCAGCCCAAATCCCCAAAGCTCTTGATTCTGCAGATCAGAGTGGAAAAGCTTCCAACAAAGGGGGCTGGGGTCATCCTTGGTACCTCTTGTTCCAAGTGGGGTGGTTTTGAAAGGCCTGATCTGACGTAAACCCCAAGGACTCCAATGCCCTTTGTCCTGGAGAAGCTATGCTGTTTTTATGGACTCCTGGAGAAGCCAAATTCCTCCCCGTTTTACATTTGAATTTCATTTTCAGCAGTCCCAAGAACTCAAGTAAAGGAGCAAAGGGCTATTAAATGCTTCTCTCATTCAAAAAAAAATTCTTTTGGCTCAGAGAAGTGAGGAGGACGGTGCCTGTAACAATGGATTTTGACTTTGCAAGTCTCTATATTTTCTACCCCACAGAGCACATGTGAAAGGCTGGAGATTAACACCCTCCACGCACTCAAAGCACACACATGGCTTCCCTCTAGCAGTGGCAATAAAAGCTCAGCCTCAAATCAAACCCTAAGCTTGCTGAGACTTCAAAACAGCTCATAACTTGGGAGCTTAGCCCAAACTCAACTCAGCAATGTTCAGTGTGGTGCACAGGTGTGAAAGGCCATGCCTACTGCCAGCATAAACCTCAGTCAGAGGCTGCCGGCCGCAAGCTGCTTGCCTGTGGCTTGAAGCCATCAAACATGTGAGTTTACCCCTGCGTAAGGCTCAGAAACCCAGCACCACAGCCCCAGCTCCCATTTGCATCCCACATGGAGGGACTCAGTAATACTGCTATTCTCTGCTGATACAATAGGGCCTTCCAGTCTAGCCTCTCCGAGTGCTTTGCCAGCATGAGGAGTTATCCCTGCTTTACAGATGGGGAAAATGAAGCCCAAGGAGGGGAAGTAACTTGCCTGACTTAGCAGGGGAGGTACGATCTGTGAGCAGATCCGAAGCCCATTGAAGTTCAGAGGAGTCTTTCATTGGTTCCTTTAGGTGTCACATCAGGCCCTTTGTGCATTAATTACAAGATCATCCTGCCTCATTTAAAGACTACAAATTACATTGTGGCCCGGTTAACCAAACAGATCAGGGAGAGGGCATGCCGTGAACAAAAGACTCCAGGGTGAGCTCCATTCATTCAGCCCCAATTTGCCCTTTCAGCTGTTGGCCTGCTGGGAGTTCCACGACCACTCAGTTCATGCCTCTTTCCAGCAAGGTAGCATCCCCTCTGATGGAGCCGTGTAATACCTCTTCCTGCCTCGCACGGCTGCCAAAATATATCCAGATCTCCAGGGAGGGAGCCAATGATTCTCTCTTTCCTGAGAGTCACCAGACCAGACGACTTTATAGTGAGTGCATTCTTCCCCGGTGGATGTCAATCAGCCAGCAAAGCCTCTTAATGGGAAAGTGCCTAAGAAATAGCTCCTCTCTGACAAATTATACTGGTTTTTAGGGCCAAAACGCTTGGAGGCAGCCCAGGGCAGTGGATAGGGCAAGGGACTGGGAATAAAAAGCCCTGGATTCTGTGCCCAGCTCTGCAGTTTGACCTTAGGGAAGTCGCTTCACCATCCTGGTCCTTGGTTTAAAACTGAGAATAATAAATCTTTCCTCGTTTTGAGATCTGTGGATGACACGGGCAATGCGAGTGCTAAGTTGGTATAATTTATGATATCTATATTAATCCCCTCTTTGTGCAATATTACTTATCTAGCAGAAGAAGAATAGGCTAATAACGTACATCATTTATTACATGAAAACCTTACGTTGCCCCTTGGACAATTCTACGCTGTGCTGATATGATTTGTTGTACACCATGCTGTACATGTTGTACACCATGTTGTACACATACACATCTTGTGATTTGTCTGGCTCCTGAATACATTTGGATGCACTGCTTATTAACACTGCAGATGCTGAAGAGTGAATGCGGATATCAGCCCAATTCGGCAGACTGAGTCGTGTGGGTAATTTTTATTACGGAGAGCCGTCCTGTTAACTTCAATGGAGCACCTCACATAAGTAAATGTTGTCAGGATTGGACCCTTATGCAGTAGAAAATAGGTTTCAGTCACGTAGGCCTCTGATATTTCCATAAGTCTCCACAGCTTGAACACATGGGCCAAGGGGCTATTTTACATTTGGATTAAGAAGAAACATCTCTAGCTATAGTTAATGTATTTCAAAGTCATACTGAAGAATGTGGCTCACATTTAATTTAAAGCTGCAAAGACATTTTATAAGATTTCGGCATGATTTTACCTTTTTGGGGAGGGCGCAGGGCAAAGAGAGATCTGTTATTCTTTTATTTTTTAAAAATTTTTCACCTGACTGCAAAACCAGCAGCACCAAATGAGACCGTGGGGTTGTAATTAAGGTAATTACAATAAATTAGGCCCCTCTCTCCTCCCCCCCCTCCCCGCCCTTCTCCTCACATAATGGCAGGTCATTAAAGTTAATGGCTAGGATCACATTTGTAACATGTCAGCAAAAAGTCATTGCTGCATCTTTCATCTGGGCTTCTGTACGTAACAGGCATGTTTTTCTTTTTATCTCTGAGGCAACATATGTTATGTTTACTTTTTCTCTTTTTCCCCACTTTTAAATATTACACCTGTTGGTCTGACGCAACACCAAAAGCTTTAAGGCATTAAAACTGGCCTGTTGGGAGAGGAAGGCCTTAAAATTCTTCTGATATTTCTAAGTCAGGGAGGACTTTTTGTTAGATCTAATCCCAGGGGCAATTCAGTATGGAGTTTGATGTAGGATATTCGGCACAGCAAAGTGAAAAACAGATCAAATTGCATCTGGTTCAATATTGCCAGCACACATGGGTGTCTTCACTCTATGTCGCCTCAGCCCACGCTTTATCCCATGACCTATTTGCTGAGTCACTGTGATCATTAACTGGAAATAAAGCTGCATTTTGGGTGCCATCATTTTAGAACTTCTCTCTACCACAACATCCCGTTGGAGTGACTCACCCTCACTGAAAAATAACTTGCCAGGTTATTCAAAAGGAGCGGCAGATAGTTCACAGTTTACAGGGACGCTGTCAACTGCTTTTAAGACCAACATTTAGGGGGTTGGTTGTGCTGTGTGTTGTTTTTTTTAATTAAAGAAGAAGGGTTTGTAGAACCTAACATGGGTCCTAGCCCAGCCATTACTCATCCACATGCTTAATATTTGACCCGCTGACTACAATGGGATTCATATATGCTAAATTAAACAGGAACATGTCTGCAGGCTCAGGAACATGATTAGAAATAGTTTAATAGAATTGAAGAACAAAATGAAACCATGTTATTGCTACGTTCTCCCTTGCAGTGCTATGAACCCAAAGAAAATAGGATGGGGCTTCTGCAGGAGAGCCAGTCAGAGAAACTTTCCATTCTGCTAGTACATACATGGAGAGGAGGAGTGTTGTGAGTAGAGACACTGGGTAGGAAAAGCTACTGGGGCAGATTGAAGTACGCACCCAACCTCACTGGATTAGCATATAAGGAGGCCTGTTTGGGGGACTTATATGGCTCCCATCACCCTGGTATCTGAGCATGTCACAATCGTTAGTGTATATACTTACATGAGTCCTGTGAGGCAAAGAAGCACTATTCTCCTCAATTTCCAGGTAGTCTCTGTGCCTCACTTCCCCATGGGCCGATTTGTTTTAAAGACATTTAGGTGCCTAGGGGGACTTTCAAAAGCACCTAGGCATCTAACTCCTCTGGGGCACCTAAATACACTTAAAAATCCAGCCCTGAGTGACTTGCCCTCAGTCATCCAGGAAATCTGGGGAGGAGCAGGGATTTGAACCTGGGTCACTCAAGTTTTAGATTAGTGCCCGAAGCACTGGATTGTTCTTCCTGTCTGAGACAACTCAGTTAAAGGAGGAGGCAAGCAAAGCATCAGAGGAGATGCCCATTCCCTCCTATGAGGGTCTGTGAGCCTCTCTGGACATTTCAGAAGCTCTTACCCTGAGCATCTGGCTCAGCCCTGAATACAGAACCTCTGTGATGATCTGCAGGGAGGCTCTGGAGAGGCAAATTCTCATGGCCAGAGTCACCAGTCCGTCATCAGCCTCTGTGTCTGGGCAGGCTCCTTCAGCCCCATGGAGTGCAGGGCAGCACAGATTGTCATCCTCCCTAGGTAGGGCTGCCAACTTTCTAATTTTGGAAAACTGTACCCTCTGCCCCGCCTCTTCCCCCCAAGACCCCGCCCCCTGCTCCGCCTCTTCTCTCGAGGCCCCACCCCTTGCACACTCCTCTCCCCCCTTCCCCATCGCTCGCTGCTCTCCCTCCTCTTCCTTGTCACTCAATCCCCTCCACCTCGCTCCCCCCCCCCCCAGCTGGGCTCCCTCTGCTCCGGGGCTGGACATGGAGCCTGCCTGCCCACAAGATGCAGATAGGAGGAGGCCCCGGCTGAGCAGGGGCTGGCGCGGGTTGATGAGCCGGCACCTCGCCCACCCCACCCATGGTAACCAGAATTTTGGTGTCTGTACAGGTCCCCTTTCTGCCAGACTTTCTGGTTGAAAACCAGGCACCTGGCAACCTTATCCCTAGGCACAGGCAGATTCCAGGAAACCAGTTTTTCTTGTGAGACTGCCAGTGCCCTGGGCTTTGTGCCACGTTGGAGATGCCAGGCTATTTTTAGGGTTTGTGGCGCTTCTGCGGCTTGCTCTAGGCCGATGCAGTGAGTGAGCAGAGAGCGACCTGGAGGTGTCCCATTCACCAGAGATCCCCTTTCAGTTCAGTCTGGCAGAAACGAATTGGAATGAATGGTTCAGCACAGCTCTCTCACACACACACACACACACACACACACACACGTCTGCCTACAAGCAGGAAAGGGAACGGTAGGGGAGTGCATGCGTGCACACAGATACAGGGAAATGAATTACTGAGTCCTTTCTGGGACTCTGGGCAATCTTATTAATATGTACCCCTTGGGCCAAGAATGCCTCTGTCGCACTCTTCTCCTTACACCGCATAAGAGGATTATTCCTTTCAGCAACTGGATTTAACCCCTTTTTTTCAAATGGCAGAGGCCTGTGCCTGGAGCCTCGGGATCCCAGCTTTGTTGATGGCTCAACCAGATTTGTTACAATTGTCCTTCTCCCCTCTTGTCTGATAACGAACCTCATTGGTTACACCTTAACTGCAGTCTTCGGGGCAGGGCGTGGTCCTTTGCTTCGTGAGACGCCTCACCCTCTTCTGGAGCCTTGAGAAGAAGAATTCATGCCAGGGACACCACCAGATAAATAACAAGAAATGAATATTATTTTTGCCAACGGTCCTTGCTTCACAAGAGAAGCAGCAGTCCCGAAGGAAGTCCCAGGTTACAAACCATTTACCAGCTGTTAAATCCTATCTCATATCAGAATACCAACCAGAAAGGGGCGGGAAAAGAGATTTTTATTTTGCATTTGATCCTGGAGGATGGGTCGCGTCTGTTTTCGCTGAACTCATCAAGCGCCCTCTCTCGACTGCTAAATCTGCTGGATGCTGTTGAATGATGCACACTTGATGTTATCCTATGAGAAAATGTTCATTTCCCCATTTTTGTGCTCAGAACTATTCCAGCTGTTTGGAAATTAAAGATCTTTAGGAATTATGCACCTCAGTCATACTCCTCTTTACCCCACTGAAGGATCAATACCTGTAATCACAATCTGATATAAAAGCATGAGCCTATCTAAAAAGTAAGGGCAATATTCCTGTCTTTTAGGGCGGGAGTGTGGCCAGTGGTTAGAGAACTGCACAGGAAGGTAATCAGAATTCCTCGATTTTCTGATCTCACTTCTTCAGCTGACATTCTGTTTTGAATTGATCATTTAATCTCTCTGTACTTCACTTTAGTCATCTGAGCAATGCTTACCTGGCTCACAATTTTCCAGGGAGGCTCTCAACTTAATTCGGTGCCCCCAAATTCAGGTTTTTGTTAAAAATGCACAACCATATGATGCCCCATCTTACCAACTCTAAAATGAATGAACTGCGATCTTTTTAAAAGAAGTCTTTAACTTTCCCTCCGGATGCTAAGAAACCAAACACAACGCTGTTCTAACATATGGGAAGCTAATAGTACACCTTACTACAAAAAGAAAATGAATGTAACCAGAGTAGTCGACCTCTGAAATGCAAAAGGTAAATGTGGTGTATTTAACTAGGTAAATGTCAGGCCTTTGCTTGTGTGCTCTTGAATAAATGCTTTACTTTTGTTCTTTCTTGCTTTGCTTTCTCTCTCTGTAAGATGAGGATAACAATGCCTCCTTTTCAGGGACATTCTAAGGGTCAACCGTCTGATCTCACAACCATTGAGAGTGATGGGAGCCTTTCCATTGGCCCCAGTGGATGCTGGATCAGGCTTTAGAGCGTTGTGGTTTACAAGGTGCTTTGAGATGGAAAGCACAAACGTCAAGTATTATCATCACTGGTGGGTTTTAACATCTCTGAAGACATTGTGCACGCTGTCAATCAGCACAAGAAGCTGGGAGCACAGCGCCATGCTGCTCTGCCTTTAACTTTCATCTGTGCCCTGGGGTAAATCATGATTTAATACGACCGTTACTTATTACACTGAGCATAATCATCTCATTGTTATCCTGTGCTCCCCTGGCTGAGTGCACTGTCCACCTGTTGTCTGTCATCTTATACTTAGATTATAAATTCTTTGTGGGTAGGGACTGTCTTTTTATTCTGTGTGTGTACAGCACCTTGCACAACAGGGCCCTGACTGGGCCACTAGTCGCTCTCATGATAGATACAAATCACATGTGTTGGAGATGACCTAGAATTGCTTTTGTGAGTCCCTTGGTAAGCATCAATGCATCATATATCACAAGCCCAATCTCAGCAAAATTGTTCTGTGCGTTTGATTCTTTTATCTTTTAATACTTTTTCTTTTTGTTGTTGTTGGGGTTTTTTTATTGTTGTTTCATTTACATTCTTCTTTTTTTATAACTACACTCTTAGGAAGATTTTAATTACCTTCCCTTAAAGCCAAATGACAATGTAAGTAGAGCATGTCATTTGTAGCTAGAGTATCACTCGAAAATGCAAAAGCCCCTGGCTTTATCAGGCTTAAAAGCTTTCCTGGAATATGTTCAAAAACTGCTGACTGTGCAAGATTAAACATTGCAATGTTAAGTAAAAGATCTCTGCATGTGGTATGCTTTTATTCCCCTAGGAGATCGAGTTAAACTGTGATGTGGTCATGAAGGGGAGGGTATTTATTCTTTTTTTTTCCTTCCTCTTGCAACAAGGAAAGAGTTTGGGTCTCTGGCACTGGGAATGGTGAGAAGTATTCGTACGTGTGAAGAAGTCAGAGCCACAAAGTGTTTGAAAAATGTCAAATGCTTATAAAGGAGTGACAGTGGAGGGACAGGTAATAGATGCTATCAAAATACATTGCTAGAGCTCTAGTTGTTATATTCATAGCAAATGCACACAAAAATTAGATAAACACATAAATACTTTTGCTTGAAGGTTGTCACACAACACTTCTTTATGTCTTAAAACTCAGAATAAAACACAAGAACTCAAAAACAGAGAGAGAGAAAGCAGGCTGCTCCCTAAAACAGCGAGACACAACTCACCTCACCTTGCATTAGTATGGCTGTCTGCAGACTGACTCTGATCTCAGAACCCCCTCATCTGCAAGCAGGACCAGGAAAACTCCAGAGCATCTTAGACAAACTTTAGCGGCTAAAATCTTATGTTTAGTCTCTTATAAGCGTGTTATACTTTTGATGATTTGTAACCATACCTGTTTCCACTGTCCTTGCTCCGTAGCACTTAAATCTCTATCTTTGTTAATAAACAACATTGGTTCATCAGAAGTACATCTCAGAGCTGCAATATGAAGCCAAATGTGAATTCCTCGTTGAACCAAACAATCTGGTGGGTGCGCTGTCTCTTTCGAGATAGCGTGATTTCTGGGAGTGTCCAGTGACAGGGGCTGGATATTCCTGGGGAATGGTCTTCCAAGGGGCTTGGGAACCAAATGTTACCTGCAAGGCAAAGTAAGGGCTGGCAGATTGTTGGAGGAGGTTGCTTCAGAGTGTCAGGGAAGTGACACACAATTTAACCCCAGCAAGTCACTTTGCTGAGGCAGGGAAGTTACACGGTGACCTATGGTTTTGGGCCCCTGACAAAGCATCACATCTCTCTTCCCCCTTCCGATCTGCACAGCGTGCTCCATGAACCCCAGAGGCAAACTGTGTAACGTAAGGAACACCGGAGCTAGGAAACCAAAGTATTGTTCAAAAGATACCAGGGAGGCAAATCGCTGGACCCTGGAGGCAGTGGGGTGTGGGAGATAGCCCTGATATACATACACGCTCACACCTACAGACAGCAGTTGTGTGGAGGTGTCTCATGGTACTATTAGTAGTGGTTGTGATTTGTTAGATGCCGTACAAGATTCGCAATAAAGGCAGTCTCTGCTCCTAAGAGTTCACACTCTGAACAAGACCGCATGCAATGCGAAGTCCAAACAAGACTGACTATGATTTTTTTTTAAATGAGTATTATCATTGACTCCTTCCTCTGGGCAGAGCAGAACAAGTGGCCTGACTGGAAGCCTATTCTTGTGAGATCAGCAGGTGAACTGTAAAGATCCCAGACGTTTGGGTAGCTTGGATAACACAGTGGCAATCTCTCCTCCTGAGCGCCACAGACAGAACTGGGGGTGCACAAGTAGAAGAGAAAATAGGGAGGTTGGGGAAGACGTCTGAACGCCTTCAATCTGCCCACACGAAAAAGCTTCATTGTCAATTTCCCTGCAGGCTGGGAGGAGGGGATTTAATGATTTATGGTAACTGGTTTTCTTCTCCCTTAGTGCAGCAAGATGATTCTGATCTGCCAGACGAGAGCCCCTTAAAATGTTTAGAAAGGAGAATTCCGGGATGTTGAGGGGAAACAGTTGTGGGTTTAAAAGGCACATTGGACTTCCAGGTCTATCCAGATTGTCTCTGAAAACCTCCTCAGAGAGCTTGGATTACTCATTTTTAATAAGAACAGGAACCACCTGTCTACGGTCACAGACAAACTGTTGGTTACATCTCAATGGCAGAGCAGCTTGAATGCTTTTCACTGTAATATTTAACCCACTCTGGGTTTTTATTTTTTATTTTTTTCCATTTAATTGAAAACATGCTTTTCTACAGGTGAAATATTGTGTCCATCTCTCAAACTGCTAACTAACGAGGGACAAATCTGTAACGTAACAAAGCGCACTCTACAGTTCCGAGTTTGGGGATTTTGTGCTTCCAAGCAAGTATAGGTCTAGAGAGACAAAGGCCACATGTGCTGGGATAATAAATTGCAGCAGCCGGCGATAAGTCGCTGAGTCATGTGAAAAAATGCACCTTTGGCTGCCTTAGCTGTACTCTGCCCACTGGCCTGCATTTAGCAGTACCTTTGGCTGTCCCAATGCCCATTAATTTATCTCCACTGGGATGCTTTTCACGGGGCAAACCACCGAGCAGCTGCCTCGCCTACAAAAAGTTGGTCACAGAAATATGTCCTCCTTTCCCCCCGCATGTGGAATTCTCCAGCCACCAAATGATCCCAGCTGAAGGCCCCGACAGGCAATGGTCGGTGGGGTTATCTACACCAGTGGCGCTCAAACTGTGGGTCTGGACCCCAAATTGGGTTAGGACCCCATTTTAGACTTGCTGGGACCCAGGGCTGAAGCTGAAGCCTGACCTCTTTCCCTCCCTCCCTCCCGGGGCAGCGGGGCTCAGCCCCCTCTCCCACCACCCAGGGCGATAGGGCTCAGGCTCCAGCCCCGCACCCCTGGGGTCATGTAGTAATTTTGTTGTCAGCAGGGGGTCGCAGTGCAATAAAGTTTGAGAACCCCTGAAACATGATGCAGAAATGCACCCTAGAAAGGTCTGATTTTTAACTGGCCCGTGTAGACCCTGCTGGCATGAACTAAAAATTCCCTAGTATGCATTAACATGGTGCTGTAGGGGACTTTTAGTTCATGCCAGCAGGATCTACATGGGCCATAACTGTGAGACATGTTGCTGTGGTTTAGAAATCACACCCTCTAGTATGCTTTGCTGCATTCTGTAGACATGCCCTCGTGCCCCAGCAGGGCCACACACAGGATTTGAAGGGGAAGATTCCCAGTTTACCAGTTCCTACAGCACTTGCTTCTAGCTCTCATAGGTCCAGAGATCGGAACGATGAAGTTGCAACAATATTGTACAGTGAAAAGCTATTTTTGATGATTTTTTAGCTATAGCTTCTTCTTTCTCTGAGGCCAATAGAGTTGGTTGCCTGGGTGGAATCCTGGCCTTATAGAAGTCAATGGGGAAGGGGCTGAAGGAAGTTTACAGAGGGGCGTGAAATACAGTAGCAATATGGCTATTTGAAGTTTATCTCCAATAGTTCTGAAATAGTTTTTTAGTAAAAATGAGGCATGAACAAATGCCCTGATGGTGTAGGGTGGTAAGAAGCTTCTCCACGCCCTGTCTCAAACCTTCATGCTGAACGACACAGCATCAGGGAAGGGGTAGGCAGAGGTCGGTCAATAGGGATGTTTGCAAAGGGGCTGAAACGCCTTTCTCTGATTTGCTTCCAAAATCCGGTAATGAGAGAGAGGTGCACGCTCTCGGATTTGCCTCTGCTGCTCACCTAGCGTTGGTGAAAAGGGGTAAACAGTCCCTAGCCACTGGTTGGTAGTGACGCAAAGGTGTTAAGCCCTCTCTCTGGCCACTCTGTTTCCTAAAGGATCATTCAGAGATAGACTCCATGCTTGCTGAGGGTGCCAAAGAAGATTCGTCCAGACATGAGTGATATTGGTGGGGCAGCGTGGATAGGAGAAGGCTGCATTGTCATGATTGATGCTCTACCTATCATGTAGACTCCAGGGCCACCAATAGGTCTCTTTTTTACCAGTGCTAAACTTACTATTTAAAAGCCTTCCAAGTAGATATCAGCAAAGAGGCTGCTTGCCAGAGCTTCCGTCTGTAACCACTAGGAAAGAAACAGGGTAACAGTCTAAACGGTCGAGAAAGGAATTGGAGTCATAGCAAAAGATTCCGGCAGGTTGCTTTTTGTTTTTCCATGCTAGACAACTTACTAGAGCTGGACAAGATAGAAAAATAAGTGTTTGATCATTTGTTCTTGAGAAATAGGCCAAGATTGAGAAATAGGCACCTTATAGACTAACAGACGTAATACTGGCCACCGGCATCCCAACTTTTCACTGGCTGGGAAAATTCATGCCAACTTTTTAGCCAAGCTGCTATTGGTTTTGAATTTCTAAACAGGCAAACACAACAGCTTTGCATCTTCAACATGTCTGTGTGTGCGTTGCTTTCTTCCTTCTGCTGCTGCTGCGGCAAAGTAGGTCTTTTGTGCTGCTGGGTTTCCATAGGGATGGACAGTTCCCTTCAATACAAGACTCCAAACGAACGTAGACTTCTCAGGGATATCATACAACCAGGCCTGCAAAAGCCTTTTATTAGAACGCTCACCTCTGACGGGATAATTTTACCTATCGGATCACATAATCCCTTCCCCTGATGCTCAGCCAGGAAATGAAAAAAGGCGAAGGGAAGGATTTTGACTCAAGAGCCAGATTCTGCCGTGATGACAGCCTTGATAATTTGGTCACAGTCCTTTTAAAAGGCAATGGTAGAATTACTAACTACATCTAGCAAATCTTAAAATTACCATGCACAGCTAAACGATCAGTGGGGGGAGAAAGGGATCACTGACCAGACACTTTTAGATCAAATTATCAACAGGTCATGCTGTTTAGTCTACTCATAAATATTTTAGTGGGCTTAGTTAGCTAATGGGTTTTACTGGGTTGTAAGTAATGTATCTCCTTTTTCTCAGCTCTTGTCCAGGTTGGTAATGTTTGATGCAAACACAGGTGATGAAAAACACCAAGGCTAACAGGATTTATGAGCAGGGACCCAGATTAGAATGCGAGCAAGCTGAAATGTTAGCCTTCCACAGCCTGCTTGGTCAAACTTCTTACAGTCCTCCTATTTCGTTATTCCTGCTAAATCCACCTAAACAAGGATGCAAAGTGAAAGGAGCGTGCAGTCCAATGAAACTCAGGGTATGTCTACACTACGGGATTAATCCGAATTTAGATAATTCGAATTTGGGAAACAGGTTGTATAAATTCGATTGTGCGCGGCCACACTAAGCACATTAATTCGGTTTTTAACCACATTAATTCGGTGGTGTGCGGCCACACTACCCCATTAATTTAACCACAGTAATTCGGTGG
The DNA here is from genome assembly GCF_002925995.2 of Terrapene triunguis. Lineage (NCBI taxonomy): Eukaryota > Metazoa > Chordata > Testudines > Emydidae > Terrapene > Terrapene triunguis. Next base: position 5,205,254 of record NW_020664444.1, on the reverse strand, counting down.
TGTGCGGCCACACTAACCCTAATTCGAATTAACAAAATCGATTTAGGCGCTACTCCGCTCATCGAGGTGGAGTACAGAAATCGATTTTAAGTGCCCTTTAATTCGAATTAACTGGCTCTGTAGTGTGGACGGGTGAAGGGTTAATTCGGATTAACGCAGCTAAATCCGAATTAAAGTCGTAGTGTAGACCAGGCCTCAGATAACAAACACCTGGTTATAAAAATCACCTGTACAAAGAATCCATCTGGGCTGTATGGAGGAATGGATTCTGTATTTCTGGCAAACCCTAGTTAAGCAAATAATTGGCCTCTATAAAAACAAAGCCATTAAGAACCTGATCCAAGACCCATTGGCGTTAATGGGTTTTGGATCAGGCCCTAAATGAATTGAAGCCCAGTAAACTAACTGCGTGGTTGGGTGTAAAAAGGGGACAGACATTTTTGAGATCATGAAAAATCCTGGTAGATATTGTAAGGAGGGGAATCTAAGTGCATGCTCTCGGACACATATTGAGCCCCTGCTAGACTTCAGGAAGGCTCCGCCCACCCCATCTGCAGCCTCGTAAATTACATTAGGAGTAACATGGGTAGGACAGTTTTTTCTGTCTTCTGACGCATTAGGCATTGGCTACTGCTGGACACTGGACGTCATGACCCAGACGTCTGATCTGGTTTTGAACATCCCATGAGTAGAACAAGTCTTGTACAAATAGCAACTATTGCAAGTTATTGAGTCCCAGGTCAGCAATTCACCTGGTGTTTGTACAGTAGTCGCTGTATGGATACAATTAGGCCTTTGAAAAAGAGAGGTTTCCCCATCCACAGCACCATATTTTTTCTGAAAAGTAATGGATCATAAAAAAATGGCACCTTTGAACTCCAGGAAGAACAGTCCCTGGGGGTCTTTGGAATCAGCTCTTCTGATTTTCCTCTCCAAACCCCCGTTTTATTCCTGGTAGCACTTGCAGGTGTGAAGCAGCCAGATGCTTCTCTTCCATCTTGCATCATAAACAAAATGATCAACTAAAATTTGGTTGCGGAATGGCAGTGTAAAAGGCATGAAGATGGCAGCCGGAGTTTGGGTTCTTAGGTTGATTCCGTAGCAGTGATAGTTAGAAAACACCACCTTTGGATTTGTAACCTGAGCAAATCTGCTTCGAACAACCAGGATGTGAATCCACTGTCTCCTTCACACTGGTTGGAATCCAGATTAGCTCCATTGAAATCAGTGGAGTTACACCAAAGTCACATCGACATCACTTGATCAACAAACTTTACGTACAGTTTGTTCTAAGGGGGGGGGAACCGTTTCTGTCACACTGAGAAGTTCTTCCTGTTCATGGGAAATTGAGAGGTGAAAGATGAAGACTTTCTTTGTGCTCTTCATGTATCAATAATTTCTGGGAATTCCAACTTTGGCTTGCCACAGAATGTTTATTGTTGCATCTCAATGTTGACCATTCACTTATTAAAGGGAAGCAAGGTAAGTCGAAGACATGCAGCCCATTGCCAAGTGAATTCCAAGGGTATTTTCCAGTCAGATCAGGAAGTTGGAGCTAAGCATATAACAAACCCATTTTCCCTTTGTTTCCTCCACTCCCTTTCTTCCCTATGGTCTTAGCTGGTTCCTTCAGAGAATGAGTCTGTGAAGCACTGTTGTTCTGTCTTGTCACTTCACCTTGAGCCTTTCTGGAGTCTATTGCTACATGAGAAAGAAATTATGGTGATAATATCCACACAGGACTTTATTCTTTCATAAATTCCTAGCTTTTAAGGCCAGAAGAGACCAACGTGGCCATCTAATCTGATCTCCTGCCTAACACAGGCCAAAGAACTTCACCCACTAGTTTCTGCATCAAGCCCATAACTTCTGTTTGAGCTACAGCATCTCTTTTCATTTTGATTTATAGACTTCAAGCAAGGGAGAGTCTAATACATCTATAAATAATTCTCCAGTCACTTCCACTGATGTGCATGGATTGTAAGGTCTTTGGGGCCAGGACTGTATTTTTGTATGTGTCTATAGTACCTACTAAAATGGGGCCCGCTCAGGGCCACTAAGTGCTACTGTACTAGAAATAACCAGCATGGCCCAAATCAGGAGTAGCTCCACAAAAGCCAAGGGCTCTACACCTGTGCAAAACTAGGGACGGTGAAAGGAGACAGCCCCACTGTATCTCTGTTTCTCTTCTATCGGGGGCAGTAAAAAGCCTTTAACTCTTGCAAATGAGAAAAAGGAGACGGCTGTCAAGTTCCGGGTTTGTCTGAGCTGATACATGGAATGCTGACACACATTCAGCCTGTGCCTGAGTTAGTGAGGGGGAGAGGCGGAATTCTGCTTTATTTCAGCCTCCTTGTTTCTATGGGCTCAGGAGCCTAGTGGGAAAACATACGACGCTGTCAGGCAGGGGATCTGAGACAGGCTGAGAGCACTACCGAGACAAAGCCCCGCAGGGAGGCGGGGAGAGCCTTGAGGCAAAATTGTTACTGAGCCTATCCTCAGCCAGAAAGGTGGGCTGGGAACGGGGAGTGATTGAGGAAACATGTCTCCAAAGCAGTCAGGTTTTTGACCACTTTGCTGCTGTGTGATACCGCGGGTCCATCAAGCCAAACCCACCTCCACAACCGCCCCACCGGCTAGCTATGTAACTGAGAAAGAGAAATCGCAAAGGAATGCTGCCAGGTTCCCCCACAGAGCAGGGACCAAGGCGGAGGCATCAAGGCCTAGTTATTTCCATAATGGGAACTTTAGATAGGTAGGTTTGATTGGCAAGGCACTCATCCATTTTGGGCACCTAAAACCATGAATATTTCTTGTTAGTTTATATCTTTTGAAACCCAAAACAAACCTCAGTACCTGGTGTGACAATTTCCCCCCGGGGTGCCACCTGGAACTGGGGTGCCACTGAGCTCCCCTGACCTCCCAGCCTGGGCTCCCTCTCACACTGTGCTGCTGTGACAAACTGCAGACATGCTGTCAGCCTTACACTTCCACCAGCATTCACACAGGTAGGGACACACCCAGCTGTAGTTATATGCAGCCACTGCATGAACCAACAATAGAGATGCTACAGTCAAAGTAACCACTAGCTTCCCAGCCTCCCCAGCAGAATCTATTATTCTGCAGCGGGTGGGGAACTGCGGGGAACATGAATTCTGCGTTTATGTTTCTTTTGTTAAACAGACCCCTTGACCTCCCTCACACCCCACACACACCCCGGTTCTGGCGCCCGTGTCTGCTGGATAGTGATTGAATTCAGTCATATGCTTCTGTTAACATATGTCAGAAGCACCAGCAGCTTTCAGATAGGTACTTCCTTTTGTGTATTTATAAACCAAGAGTCTCTCTTAAATCAAAATCTGTTTTACAGCGAGAAACTTAAGGAACTCAATTTGTTACGCTTATTTGTAAAAGGGATCAAAAGATGACTTGACTACAGTGTCTAAATACCTTAATGGGGAGAACATATCAAGCAGTAAAGGGCTTTTTGATCTAGCAGAGAAAGGCATAACAAGAACCAAAGGCTGGAGTTAAAGCCAGACAAATACCAATTAGAAATAAGAGAGACAAGGTGGGTGAGGTAATATCTGTTATTGGACCAACTTCTGTTGAGGAAAGAGACAAGCTTTCAAGCTTACACGGAGCTCTTCTTCAGGTCTGAAAACTACCTCAGAGAGTCACAGCTAAATACAAGGTGGAACAGATTGCTTAGCATAAGAGGTTAACACATATTTCAAGGCACCATTCAAGATGAAGTAGTACAACATCGCATGCCTATATACTTAGAAATAAGACACATTTTTAACAGTGATGGTGAGACATGGTGGATTCTTCCTCCCTTGAGATCTTCAAATCAAGCCTGGATTTCTTTCTGCAATTGATGCTTGAGTCAAGCACAAGTTTAGGGCTCATTTCAGTACGTGGGTGAAATTCTGTGGTCTCTGATACAGGAGCTCCGACTAGATAATCTAATGTTCCCTTCTTAAACTTTATGACTCTTTTTGTTAATCCCATTTTATATGAAGCAATCAGCTTGACTGATTTGCTAGGAAGTGGCATTATTACTATGTTAATTGGGGGTGTATATTAATGTACTGACCCATACAGCCACGTACACCCCAAAGATAATACGATCAAAACATCACCCATCGAAGAACTCATAGGGGACCCATGAAACCATGTCAACGCTCACTCCCAGCACTGAAGGGGTTCATCTGGCATAATCTGCATTCATCTGCCAGTTCCTGGTGTAGGCTAGAACATGCATGTGAGTGACCAATTCGTCGGGCTGGCTAGTTTCCCCTCTTTCCCAGCTGGGCCATGTTATGATACCGAGTGAGTGCACATTAAATAAATAAATAAATACATAAAAAATAAAAGCTTTCAGTCTGACAGATAACTCGGCCTCTCTTCCCAGGCAGATTCCCCCAGTATCCGGCTGGAGATATGTAAATCACACCCAGAGGGGTCAGAGTTCAAGCTCATTAGCACATGCTGAATAAGAGATAATCAGACAGGAAGTGCTGATGTCAAAACCCCACTCACACTGCCCACTTGTCATTTCGAAATAAAAAGCCTTGAGCTCCCACACAGTGGCAGCGCCATTAATTACATCATTCATGCTCCCTGTCAATTTCTGACCTTGCTTTGTCTCTCCTCCCTCGCTGACCTTCAGTTGCTATGCAGGTGCAGAGAATGGAAGGCCCTTATCTTTCGCCATGAACCCAGTCCACCAGACGAGGACCAATTTAAAAGAAGAAAAGCCAAGGCAGCGGCATTGGTTGTGTTTTCATTTTAAAGCAGAGACAAGACTCCCTTTAACAGTCAGCACTGTCTCCCGTCAGATTGTCCATAGGAGTTAAGGAAAGGGGGAGAAATCTTGGCCCCATTGAAGTCAGGGGCAATACTCCCGTTGATTTCAGTACAGGTGTTTCATACAGGTTGGAGCTAAGGCACCGGTGTTAAAAACCTCTTCTGTAGCACATAACATAGGCTCTGTTGTCATTGGTAGCTGGATTAGAGACACCCTATATCATACAGACACAGCTAGATTATCCATAAATGGTGTTGTTAACTGTACGGACTGCTTCTGGCATGTCTAGGCTACAGATGCTACAGAGTATGCTGCGGTAGTGCAGATGTTTCCTACATTAACAAAAGGGGTTTTTCCATCCCTGTAGGTAATTCACCTGCCCAAGCAAAGGTAGCTATGTCAACAGAAGAAGTCTTCCATCAACCTAGCTGTGTCTACACCGGGGTTTCGGCTGGTTTCACTACAGTATTCAGGGGTATGAATTTTTCACACCCTTCAGCAACGTAACTAGATCAATCTAAGTGTTGACCAGGGCTCTGTTCTAAAAATGGGGAAGGGAGAATATAGGGACGTCCGAGGTTCAATGCTATTCTATTTAGGTTCTTACCCTGCCTCTATCACCAGAACAATAGAAGTGGGGACATTTGGCAGCTGAAGTTAATCCAGGAGGAGAGAGAGAATCATAGAATCATAGAAGATTAGGGCTGGAAGAGACCTCAGGAGGTCATCTAGTTCAATCCCCTGCTCAAAGCAGGACCAACACCAACTAAATCATCCCAGCCAAGGCTTTGTGAAGCCGGGCCTTAAAAACCTCTAAGGAATGAGATTCCACCACCTCCCTAGGTAACCCATTCCAGTGCTTCACCACCCTCCTACTGAAATAGTGTTTCCTAATATCCAACCTAGACCTCCCCCACTGCAACTTGAGACCATTACTCCTTGTTCTGTCATCTGCCACCACCGAGAACAGCCGAGTCCATCCTCTTTGGATCTTCTTTGGAACCCCCCTTCAGGTAGTTGAAGGCTGCTATCAAATCCCCCCTCACTCTTCTGCAAACTAAATAAGCCCAGTTCCCTCAGCCTCTCCTCGTAAGTCATGTGCTCCAGCCCCCTAATCATTTTCATTGCCCTCCGCTGGACTCTCTCCAATTTGTCCACATCCCTTCTGTTGTGGGGGGGCCCAAAACTGGACGCCTTCTGGGCTGTATTGGTAGGAGCATTAGCAGGAGAGAGCCTGGGAGAGCCACAGGGCGCTGTCTGAGTTCAGTAGCCTCTGCAAAGAAACCCTTTATGTTCAGTGCCACCGAGGCCTGACTGTTCTCCGCTACAAGGGACATTGCAACAGTGAAGTGGGAGCCGACAGTGCGAACGGCTCTGAAAATAGACGTGATCTCCTTATTTCAATGAACAACTTCAGCAATCCATTAAGGGCCAGAATTGGCTACCGTTACTTACCATGTCGTCCCATTGAAATCAACAGGACTATTCACAGACTGGTGTACGGCTCAGCATGAGTCAAGGTGCCATGATCTAGCCTTTAATAGTGCAACGGAGGAGCTGCCTAAGGAATGCATGCCTAAGTGGGGGACATGGTTACACTGGGACCTTTAATGGGGGGCAAATCTTGTGCAGATGAAGGAAAAGAGGGCTGAGAGATCTCAATTTACTAAAAGTAACGAGAGGCTCTGGAGATAAAAACCACATTAAAATCCCTCACGAGCATCACTAAACAGAATGGGCCAAATCCTGCCATCTTTACTCAAGCAAAAGTCTCACTGCATTGAGTGAGGACGTCAGAATTTGGCTCCAAGAATTTTCAAACTCCAGGGCTACCTTCTGTCCTGCATTCCTCCAACTTCTTGGCACAGATCTACCAAGTGAAATTCCCCCAGAGTGGGCAAGCTGTCAGCTGACCCCAGTGTCGCCCCCCACACCAGGCCCATGTGTAGGGGTGTGGCCAGAACAAGGTGTGCTCTGGCAATCCGCAGCTGGCGCGTGGACTCTTGGGGGACCACTGCAAACTGCCACAGCAACCTTGTGGCTGCTCTAACCTACACCTGCACCAGTGCAGATTGATCAAGAGCATCGGCTCTCTGATTGGCCCCACATCCTGTGCTGAGCAAATCTCAGTGCAAGAGAGAAGCTGGGCTCTAGTTTCCATCTCACCATTTGGGCTGTGTGTTACCTATTTGCCCTTTGCTCCGCTTCCTGCAGCTGATGTTCTAGTTTCATGTCATTTGGCCCAATGTGCCGCTGCTCTGTGCAGCTTTTTTCTTAAGAAACCCTAAAAGTTAGGTTTTTAAACTAAGTGTTCCTTGACCTTCCGCCCCCCTTCACCACAACCCCAATAATATACCTGCAATCCTAAGGCTAGAGTCTCATCTGGTGTAAATTATTGTAGCTTCATTGACTCCGGGCCATAATCTCACAGTGTAATTGCAGAAGGTGGGTAACGCAATGTACTGGTAATTACGTAGATTGAGTCTAGGCTGCACGTTGATTGAGTCTAGGCTGGTCAGCGTTTTAATGCCAGAGTCCCAAATCAAATCATTATTAATCAGCTTCCTCATAGTATCTGAGCACCTGGCAGTCTTTCCTGTAGGTACCTTCACACCAGCACTATGAAATAGAGCAGTGCTATTATCCCCATTTTACAGCTGGGAAACTGAGGCACGGTGTAAGTGATTTGCCCAAAGTCACACAAAACATCCGGTAGGGAATTGAACCCATCTCTCAAGGTAGTACCCTAACCATTGGACTATCTCACTCAAATCCTGTACCTGAAGGCAGAATTTGGTTCTTGTGTTTGTCTATCAGAAAGTCCGAATGCCAGACATACATCTATTGTAACTAATGGGATTATACTTTTACAAGTGAGATCAGACCCAGGCCCATAGTATCCTCCTGCGTTATGCTCTAGACTAGAGTTTACATACTTTGTTCCAGCCAAAAAAAAAAAAAAAGCTATTTTAAAGAACCCGACTGTCTCTCTGCTTTTACTGCAAGGGGTCTATTGTAATTACCCTCCTTTCTGCATAACCCCTGTGAAGTTTCCGCTGGCTGCCCGTTCAGCAGTCGGCATGCATGACTGGTCAGGTGGGTTAAAATATAAAGGAATCTGTGCTCAGTTAAGTTTGCCAGAATTTTAGCTTTGATCTTCCCAGCCCGAGATGTGAGGTAACACCTGTAGAATTATACAGTAACAAATGTAAATAATCCCGTTAGCAATTAAAGATCCCCAGGAGAGGGATTTGGAACTAATTCGCTGACCCTCGCTCAACACATCTTTCTGTTCAGCTGTCTCGTTTGTTTCTTTTTTTGTTTTGTTTTCCCCCCTGCGGCCTGTTTATGCAGGTTCCCACTTGTAAGGAGCGGCTGTGCTTTCGTATTTGTCCCAGTGTCGAAGCCTTCGGGAGGGTTTTTTGTATCGGAAGTCAGTTTCCATTTCACCTGACTCTGAGTTTGCCTGTGAGTTTGTTTTTTGCCCACAGCTCAAAAAAAAAATGGGAAAAGAAGGAAAAGCTACTGCGAGACTTTGCTTTATGAGAAAGCGTTGTCTAGTGATTTGAATAAGAGCTAGGGAGCCTGGACTCCTGGCTCCTATTCCCAGTTCAGTGTGTGACCTTTTGCAAGCCACATAGCCTCTCTGTACCTCAGTTAATCCATTTGTAAACAGGCACTGAACGCTGCTTTAACTTTCACCACCCTGTTGCAGCCACAAGGAGTTGGAAACACAAGCCCAAGAGCGTACTGGAGCATGTTCCCTTTCATATAACCATGGCCCTTTATGCTATGGGCATCTGGGTGAGTGTGTGATACGCATACCCCCTTCATCAGCCCCAGGTCACCCTTGCCCTGTGGGGCCATTCCCACTCGGACTGCTAGAGTTCATGGGCACAGTTTGCCAGCAGCACTACATAAAGTAGTTTGCACTGCCTCACAGGACCTGGTGCGTATGCTAGATTTTACTCTACTGTTGTTGTTTGGGGTAACTTTTGAGGTTTCCTAGCAATTCCACGCGCTCCCTCAACCAAAGAAAATACAACTGAGAGCATCTGCTTTAGAACGAAGATGAAAGCCAGTGCCAGGCAGAAACCATGGAAACCCTGCAAAAAACTAAGATGCATGCTTATGCACAGCTCCCAGTAGCTGCAGAAATTTGATTCAGACACGAAACAGAGCCTTCGGTGACCTCTGCACATATTCGCAAGCTATCAGAATGGGGCCTTGAATTGATTTGCTATTTATTAAAGTTGGGGGAAGGAGGAGAAATGTAAAGCTCCATGCTGATTAGTTAATGTTTGTAAAGCACTTTGGAGATTAAATTGACCAGCCACTGCCTTGTTATCACACTACTGGGCAAATTCAGCTCAGTTACACTGGTATAAACCAGGAGTAACTTCAGTGGAGTTATACAGTTGTAAATAAGAAAAGGATGAGGCCCAATGTAGCTACACAGGATTTATACTGGTGTATCCTAGGGCCAAATTCTGGTCTCATTTGCCTATCGGACTTTTTCCAAGTGTGTCCGAGAAGTAGGCAGAACTCTGAAATTTAACACAACCAGCCAAATTGACACCTGATGCAACTTCAATGGATTCTCATCCCCCTTGCACAAAGACAGCCAGTTGTTGTTTTTATGGGCCTTGACCCTCTGCTGGGTAAATCAGTCTGCCTCCACGGAAGTCAACAGAGCCCCACGGACTTACATTAACTGAATATCTGGCCCGTAATTTATGTTATCAAACGCTCAGCGCTGGTGTTTTAGGGCAGGGAGCAGGGTTGGTTTTTATTTGAAGAATCATTCCATTCCTGATGAATTCTGGCATACCTAATCCTGTACTAATTAGATTTTGGTTCATGTGTTGAAAGCACCAGGCAGATTTTGACTGGTTGGGGTTTATCGAGACTTTTGCTTGTTCTGCACAATTGTTTCAAAATTAATCCTCAGAAATGAGTGGGCTCAGAACAGATAAGAAAATGACCCCAAAAATATCACTTTTTAAAATTCTCCTCATCTGGTCTGGTACCAGGAACGTTGCGATTTCTGGCATTAAACCATCACTCAAAAATGTCTAAAGCTGTCGACTTTCATTGCATCAATGATATCAGCTGTATTGACCTGCTCTTAGGGAGTTTTAATTCTGTTTGCTCTTGGCTAAACTCCATTCCTAATCCTATTTTCACCAGTTTCTATCCAATTTAATAGTGCTTCTGTAAGTCAAAATTAATTACTCTATGTGCTCTCCCAGCCCTGTGGTCTAAGGGAAAAATAGAGAACTCCTGCCTCATCGTTAACAGCAGCTCAAGGCTGATCTCATCCTGGCAGGGTTTTAAGAGAAAAAAAGAGATTTGGATATGAAAATCATAACACTTTGCTTCTTTTTGCAATTAGTATTCCATCAGTGATTCCTTCCTCCCCGGTAAATGTCTCCTTATGCCCATTTGGTAGCTATTGGATGATGATGCTACTGCTGAGATATTAATCTGAGGGAGGAAAGGCAAGTCAACATTTCAAGGTCACCTTTCCCCCCTTCTCTTTCCTAATTTTGAAATCTATTACCTGCATTTTGCTTCTACTAGTAATTACTGCTTGGGTCCAACCCCTGATGTTGATCCTGTCCCTGGAACTCAAATTAACAAAAAGAGGGAAGAATGGTCTTCTGACCACAGACTTCTTGTGTGTCCTTGGTCAAGCCACTTAGCCATGCCTCAGTTTCCCCACCGATAAATGGGATTATTTTTTCTCAGAGGTGTTGTGAGATTAAATGAACTAATATTTGTAAAATGCTTTCAAGATGTAAAACAGAGTATCTGCTAAAATTTATTACCATTTCATCCCTGGAGTACAGCTACCTGGAAGCTCTACTATTATTTACTCTTGGTTTTTACTCTGATTATTATTTTCTCTTCTCTTCTCTTGCTTTCTTTGTGCGTGTGTATTTACATTCAAGTGTGTGTATACATGTGTGCATGTTTCCATTCTGTAGTCCAAATTCTGCTTTGAATTCCACGGGTGTAAATCAGAAGTAACTCCACTGAAGTCAATAAAGTCAGACCCATAAAAACCTAGTGTGAGAAAGAGGAGAATTTGGCCAAGTGTTTGTCTAGTTAAAACCATATATTCAATACAAGAGTGAAACTGCAGAAGCTCACTGCTGTATAGGTAACTGCACCTGTATGTAATAACAAACACCAGCGTAATCAATTGAATATAACAAGACCATGCACTTATATATCTCCTTTCCTCCAGGTAGATCACCAGGTACTTTCCTGTTTACATCCCTTGGACCAGATCCTCAGACGGTGTAAATCTGTGTAGCTATATTGACTGCAATTATTCTGTGAATCGTTTCCAATGATGAACACAATAGAGAAAAACAAAAGCTGTTAGCAGAGTAGGGTGCATGGGCCTTTAAACAGTGCTTAATATGTAACGAAAGAGGTGCTGGGGTTCAAGCAAATAGGTGTCGGGGCTCAAGCAATTTTTTTACATTCATAATTGGTGCAGCAAGCCCAGAGGTACCGGGATTATGAACTGCCAACCCTAGAGGTACCGGAGCTCAGCCTGGCAAGCCCTGGCACAAATTAAGCACTGCCTTTTAGGTAAACAGGGCCACCCAGGGGGGGGGCAAGTTCTGCAGGGGTCCCCACAAGAGTTTTCGGCAGGTCTTCGGAGGCAGGTCCTTCAGTGCCGCCGAACACACCCGGAGCGAGTGAAGGACCCGCTGCCGAAGACCTGGAACTTCTTCCGCTCCGGGTCTTCGGCGGCAATTTGGCGGCGAGGGCTCCTTCTGCTCCGGGTCTTCGGCGGCAATTCGCTCCGGGACCCGCCGCCAAAGTGCCCCGAAGACCCGGAGTGGAAGGACCCCCGCCACCGAAGACCCCAGGCCCCCTGAATCCTCTGGGCGACCCTGAAGGTAAGTCTACACTGCAACTGGTAGTGAGCCTCCCAGCCCATGTAGACAGACTCACACTAGCAAGGTTCAAGCCAGCACACTAAAAATAGCTGTGTGGACATTCCGGCTCCGGCTGGAGCTCAGGTTTTCAAGTTTAGAGGATCAGGTGGGCTTGAGAAGCCAAACTACAACATCCACACTGCTATTTTCAGCCCTGCTACTGCGAGACTGTCTACTCAGGTGGTAGGTTCGCTCCCACTTGCAGTGTAGACAAATATGAGAGGCCCAGATCCAGCTCTTGCCAGTGGGGGCTTTCCTCCCCGATCATGTGACTATAGGCCACGACAAGGCCTGCTGGGAAAGGGTCAGAAGGATATAAAGGCAGACGGTGGTTGCCAGTGTGTAGAGCGAACTAGAGAGATTCAGACTACCTGGAGCTTAGGAGAAGGACTTGGGAATCTCTGATACAAGGGGAGAGACTTTGTGGCTATGTCTACATGACCGCGGTAAGTTGACCTACGTTACTCAACTCCAGCTACGTGAATAATGTAGCTGGAGTCGACGTAGCTTAGATTGACTTACTGCGGTGTCTACACCACACTAGGTAGACAGAAGACACTCTTCCATCGACTTACCTTACTCCTCTCGTTCCCAGTGGATTACCGGGGTCAATTGGAGAGCGCTCTGCCGTCGATTTAGCGGGTCTTCACTAGACCCACTAAATCAACCCCCGGTGCATCAATCGCTGGAGTGTCGATCCCGCGGTAGCGTAGACATAGCCTGTGAGTAGTGACAGAACTTGTGTTTTGAAGGGACATATGGGGTCTGTAGTGATCAACCTGCAAAAGCCAGACCCCAGGAATGGGAGACTTTGTTTTGGAAAATTAGATGTAAGTGTGAATACACCAGACCCAAGAGGGAAACTGAGGTATGGTGCATTCAGCTGCCCACACACAGACAATATATGGAGAGAAGAAGAGGTTTAGCAATCTGCTGAATCATTTTGAATAATTTATGTCCTATCAACTGTAGTGGAGATGCAGCATCTGTTCTGTGCCAGCAATTCTACAGAGCACTTCCTGGAAAGGGAAATGAAGCATAAATTATCCTCTGAAAAATCAGCTGAAAAAATCATGAGTTGGAATTTTACTGGGTTAAATATATCCAGCAAATCAGTTTGAATTTTTGATTCATCTACTTCCAGAAAAGAAGAGCAAATCCCAAAGTTTAATAAAGCAGTTTGCTTTCACACAAGATTAGGTCATTCAAATGTGCTGACGGCCTAAACTATAACAAAAGGAGACCGTTAAAGGAGAAACGGGTGGTGCAAAAAATCTGCTCCATTAAAAAAAAAAAAAAGAGTATATTTAGGTGTGTATCTGCCTGATAAGACATTAATAATATCTTGGGGACTTCTTGGAATATCAATTCATGTGGAATTTGAGTGAACCTATTTTATTTCTTTCTTAGTCATTTTCTTTTACTCAGGGGCTAAACCCATGTTAAATGATTTTATGGGCTTCAGAATGTATTTGTCTTCTAGTTTTGCAAGCATAGGGGTAGTACTGGAGATACTAGGGAGGGCACAAAAAATTCCACCAGAATACCTTTAGAACAGAAACACAATATGTGTGTGCTCTTTAGGGACAAAGCACACCTTTAGTTTGCTGTCTGAGTGAATTGGCTATTATAGGCCTGATTCTGATCGTACATACATGGGTTTTACACTCCATTGTTGGCATCAGTTGAATTACTCCTGGTTACGCTGCTGTGAATGAGATCAGAATTGGGCACAGTGACTTAAAAAGAGATCCCGATATGCGCTGCAAAATCTGTCTTCCTTTCCTATCCAAGATCAAAATGCCACATCTAATTCCATTCGTTGTTGATTTGGAACACGATAACCTGCACTATTACAGATATCAGGAAAAAGATGCTTTCGGGATAAAAATCATTTTTTTTCCTAATAAAGTAATTTCCTTATCAGTGTGAGAGTATTGAAACTGAAAGCCTTTTGAAGACCTAATTTATTTCCCTTATTCATGTTATGTTTGCATTTCTCTCAGAGTAGGCAATGAAATTAGACTACTCAGTTTCAATTTAGACTCTAGTCAATTTCTCTTTCAGGTTCTTATGAACTAACACCAGGGGCGGCTCCAGGCACCAGCACAGCAAGCGCGTGCCTGGGGCGACAAGCCGCGGGGGGCGGCCTGCCGGTTGCTGTGGGGGTGGCAGTCAGGGAGCCTTCGGCGGCATGCCTGTGGGAGGTCTGTCGGTCCCACGGCTTCGGCGGTAATTTGGCAGCGGGGACGCCAAAGGCGTGGGACTGGAGGACCTCCCAGAGGCATGCCGCCGAATCCGCATGACCAGAGGACCGTCCACAGGCGTGCCGCCGAAAGCCGCCTGACTGCTGTGCTTGGGGCGGCAAAAAACATAGAGCCGCCCCTGACTAAAACAAAGGTACAGTTGGGGGCAAGGACTTGTTGTGGTTTTCAGTCACTGCAGTGATGTACACAATATAAGTGGAGGGATGTGTTACATACTTGCCAAGTGTGGTGTGGCCTTGTCAAGTGGCTAGTTCAAACACAGTAACAGTCTACTACTGTTATCAGGTAATGGAGCTATCCCTTTATCTTAAGCAGTAGAATTCTGTGCTGCATTGCTGAAAGTCCTGGGTTCAAATCCTGAGATAAATATTTGAAGGTCATCAACAGAAAGATTAAAAAAAAAGAATTGCTTGTTACAGTTCATCTGCTTACAGGGCTGCATTCACTTTTGGTACTATATAAATAATAATATTGTTGAAAATGTAAAAGTACTCTTTGATTTATGGTAGCCGTCATCTTGAACTAATTAATGTGGGATTAGTAAGAAACTTTGCCCAAACAAACAGATATAGGAGGCTAAGAAATATATTCCCTTCTCTATGTATGCACAGAGCTCCCATTAGGAGTATATGGACTCTTGCCAGTGTAGATTGCAATGAGACTACATATACTAAAACTGATGTATGCTAAAGAAATTATGAGATGAAGATTGCTTTTGGGGGAAAAAAAAGCAACCCTATCTCTGGGGTGGATAGTACCTAAGTTGTGGTTTCATTGCTGTCATCCTCTGCTGCTCTGTTTCCTGAGAGTGCTGTCCTCTGTGTCTCTGCACTATTGGAAACCTCTCTGAAAGAAAGCTAATGCAGATTGTATGGGACTTGCTGCAGTTTCTACAGCTATAAATCAAAGCCTATGTCAACAGCATGTCAGTGGCATGAAAGACTACCAGTTCCCCTCATGCTACGTTTTCTTCTAACAAACTCCCCCTTCATTTGCCTTTTTGTGATTGATGTATAATTCAGGAAGCAGGCACAGAAGACAGTGGTTTCTTAGCAGTAAAGCTTCATAGTCTAAAACAGTTGGTGGGCGTTTATCACTGTAAAGCAACCAAACATCAATCCCATGAAGAGTCAGTGGGTCGGATCACCCTTTCCCATTGAAAGGAACATACGAATTGCCACAATGGATCAGAGCAGGGGTCTATCTAGGTCAGTGGCCAGTACCTGATGCTTTAGAGGAAGGTGCAAGCAACCCTGCAGTAGGCAGTAATGGGATAACCTGCCCATGGGGACAGTTTCCTCCTGACCCTCATCACTTAGAGGTTGGTTTATGCCCTGAAGCAGGAGGGTTTAAGTGCCATCAAGAACGATTGTTTATTTTTGTAATCGTTACTATTATACCTCGGGATATTCTTATCCCTATAAGTATCTAAGCTAAGGAAATAGTATGGTGATATAAGCATCCAGCTGGGATGGATAGAGACATGAAGGAGGGGCCCTATGGACGGAAACTCCACCTGGTTCTCTTCAATGAGTCTTCCCCATCCTGTTCCATTTCGAGCAGCATGATTTCTCCCTCCCCAGCAGAAGGACCAGCAGATCTCCCCCTGAACGGCTATACTGGGTCCAGGGCCCCTCGTTAGCTGCAGGGGCACATCACTGCCATGGAATGAAAGCTGAGATTCTCAGGCCATCACAGGATTCCAGGAGCCTGAGTCTTTAAGGAAAGCCCCAAATATCACAAGACGCAGGATAAAATTGCAAGCGTAGGCAATGCTGCAATGGTCTCGCTCTGCTAGCGGCAAGGAAGGACTTCCCCTCCACACTCTCCTCATGCTGCCCCCCCCCCGGAAGCACTTTAAGCGAGCGGCGCTCTATAACCGCGGAGAGTGCTGTGCGAAAGTTAATGCAGCCTCAGAAACGACGGGGCCTGGGTAAGGGCTGAGCTAGAGCTGGGTAAAGACCTCAGGCCCAGATCTGCAAAGATATTGAGGCTCCCACATCCCACTGAAATCAAGAGGAGTTTGGGCAATCTGGGCCTCCGAGTTTGGCCCAGAATATGTAACACTGGCATAGAAGTTGATTCCCTAGTAAAGGGAAAGTATTTATTTGCTGGGGAAAGAATGTCAGCGTTCACATTGCCCGCTTGGGCCAGGCCAGCCAGTGAGAAGGATCTTCTTCTCCCATGTTGCATGGGATTTATACTACGTCAGATTTCCAACATGCATCCTTCCACTGCCTCCCTGCTGCAGGGCAGCTGCCCCCGGGCCACCTTTCTGCTGGGGTGGCCACACACAGCCCTGATCACCTGAATAAAACCCATGTAGAAATGCAAGGGGGGATGACAGAGACAGAAACTGACCAAGTGGGGATGACAGAGACAGAAACTGACAAAACTGAGTTGCTGTCAAAGAGAGAGAGCCTGGGAAAAGCGACCTGTTCGGAAGCACATATGGGATGAGGCAGGTCGGCTCCAAGCAGCACTGGCCTGAGAGACCCACTCTCGCTTTCGACCTGTAGTGATGTTTCTCTCCCGTGGTTAATGGTGAAGATGGACTTTGGCCTTCTGTCTATTGGGATTGGCTGATAGATGGGTTCTAACCCATGTATATGTGTGTCAAGCTATTTAGTAATATAAATAATACCTAGCGCTTCCATAGGGCTTCCCCTCTGTGCTCTGCAAAGGAGAGTAGTATCATTAGCCCTATGTTGCAGATGGGGAAACTGAGGCACACTGAGGCAAAGAAATTTGTCTAAGGTCTCAGAGCCGGTCGCTGGTAGAGCCAGGAAGAGAATGCAGCTCTTCAGAGTCCCAGGGCCTACAGCCTCCCACTTCGATTCTTGAGAGACTTTGTGAGAAAGGGAGCAAAATCAGCTGCACTTGCATCTGTGTGCGAAGCCTTTGTAATTCTCCGTTAAGCTTCCCCCCATTGAGATGAAGGTGGAAACAGCACGGGACAGAGAGCCAGACGCTGCCTCATTGTGTGGACTCAAGCAAGTCATGCACCTGCTCTGTGCCTCAGTTTCCCCATTTGAAAATGGGTAGGGTGATAATAAAACCGACATCATTACTCTTCGTCGAAGCCTCTGAAATGCTCTGAGGAAGGGTGCTCCATTAAGTGCAAAGTACTGATATTTGCAATGAAACTGATTCTGATCTGTTACACTGGTATCAATCTGCCATTGACGTTAACTGAGATGAGAACCTGGCCCATGAGTTGGACGTTATTGCATTAGCCAGTCTAGCAGGCAGAGTCGGACGAAACCCTAGCTGCCATCTCTGTAGCTCTGGCAGGCGTCTCCTGCAATTCGCTGAAGCTGGGATTCCACTGGGATCAGAACTCCCGACTGTACAAACTAACAATCTGACCTGGGAGTTCCAATCCCGTGGCCTTTGACATTGCACGGCTCTCCCACTAACAGCAAATAGGAGCCACATGCCCATTGAAATGACAATATACCCCCACAGCACCACCCACGAAGAACGCTTTCTGCCTTTTTAAAAACAGCCCAAAACCAAATGAGACTCCCCTCCCCGCCAAGGGCTCATCCAATTGCCTGAGTCGTCAACAGCAGCGGCTGCCAACTCTCTAGATGTTGGTTGTCTGTCCAGCTCCCACTGTCAGCCAGGCGTCTCTCCTATTAGAAGGTCTGTTGGCTGCCCTGATCACGGGTTGGATCCCAGCTAGTTCACTTTGTTTTGAGGGGGAACGAACTGTGCTACTGAGTCACACCACAATTGATCGTCCTTAGGCTCCACAGGCATCTATAAATCCTCTGGCCTCTGCCATATGCCTGCCCAACAGCCGCTGTAAATCTCGTCTTCGCTTCGCTCCATTGCAACAGTCAAGCTCCCCTGGTGCGATGCCTTGTACAATCAAGGCAAACAGTGTTGGTTGCACTGGGAACAATCCTTTATTATTGTG
Organism: Terrapene triunguis; assembly: GCF_002925995.2. Lineage (NCBI taxonomy): Eukaryota > Metazoa > Chordata > Testudines > Emydidae > Terrapene > Terrapene triunguis. Next base: position 5,187,290 of record NW_020664444.1, on the reverse strand, counting down.
AACGTGGGGAGGGTGGGGAGGAAGGTGGCTGGTTGTACAACCTGAGAGCAATTGTGACGAGCATTTTATTGATAAATACATGCTAACTATCCCTTTCAGCTACTTTATTACTTTAAACCAATACCTGCCCTGATCTGTCACAACGACGTTAGCCAACCTAGAAGTGTGTTGATTGGATAACTTAATTAACTACCTTAATTAAATGGATCTAGTCCAAGGTTGGCAGGCTCAAAACTGATCGACTATACGTTTTATTTTATTTTTCTTATAGGTTTGCTTCAATCCATCTAATTTAATGTGGAAGAACTTTCTCCCCTAGGTCTTCATGCCGAATTCCCATTGACATTAATGGGAGTGCCACGCAGATGGGGAAAGTGAAAATTCCCCTATATATATTTTTGTATAGATGCGATAATGCTTCCCCCTTCTTCAGCCTCTCCTCCCCACCTAACGCTAATCTATATCGCTGCAGACTGGTTGGAATGGGGGCATTTTGCAGAAGGATTCTGCACAAATGGCCGCTTATTTTTTGGTTGAGAACCAACGATATGTACGGTGCTGTACGACACAGTGGAATCCTGGACATCTTCTGTCCCAGAGAACTTAGGTTCAGATCCACAAAGGGATTCACAATGCCTGGCTTAGACACCTAGGCTGCCTATACAATGCATGAGGAGAAAGAAGCACCAAAGGCCTGGTCTACACTGGGGGGGGGAATCGATCTAAGATACGCAACTTCAGCTACGAGAATAGCGTAGCTGAAGTCGACGTATCTTAGATCGACTTAGAATCACTTGCTTCGCATCCTCGCGGCGCGGGATCGACGGCTGCGGCTCCCCTGTCGACTCCGCTTCCGCCTCTCGCCGAGCTGGAGTTCAGCAGTCAATGGGAGAGCGATCGGGGATCGATTTATCACGTCTACACTACACGCGATAAATCGATCCCTGATAGATCAATCGCTACCCGCCGATCCGGCAGGTAGTGTAGATGTACCCTAACAATGGGATCCACAAAACCCAACAGCTTAAGCAACCTAAGCCAGCCAGTGGGAGATGCCAGGGAAAGGGGTGTGTCCAAACCCAGACCCTTGTGTTTAGGTATCTAAAAACTCTATAGGTCGTAGGTTCTATTCCAGACTCTGCAATAGCCTTTCCTATGTATCCTGGGGTAATCATTTAACAGCTCTGCGCCTCAATTCCTTTAGCTGTAAACTGGAGAGGATACCAGCTTCACTAGAAGTTGTTAAACTAAGGCAAAGGCGCCCGTAAGTCTGACTGAGACCCTCGGATGGGAAGTGCTAGAGAACCGTAAAGTATTATTAATAGCGTTCGTTTATATAGTATTAGCAAACAGCTCTGCAATGAGTAGGGATCCCAAAGGAATGGATCCTGGCTACTCAAGAATGCTACATGCTGCACAGTGGTGCTTTTGGACTGCTCAGCCGTGGTTTCATTTTTTTAAAGCACAGCCTTTGTCTAGGCTTCCTGTTGAAACACTGGTGCAAAGTAACTTAACCTGGCACAGGCCATGACTGAGTTTTAATTATGACGCTAACATTTGAATGAGACGCATAATTAATTAGTCTGCCTTATGACATTTCAGTCCTACATGAGTAACATCAAGAGCAGGGGGGAGCCAAAATGCATAGTAAAGCCATTGGGATTATACCCTTCTTTTTTATTTTTAAGCCAACAAAGAAAGATTTTCAGAGCTATTAACGTGGTGAGATCAGTGATCTCTTCCATTGATGGTCTGCAGCCGTGTCAGAAGTAGCCTGAGATCAGCTAAAGAGTGTGCTGGACCTAATCTTGTTCAGATGGGGTCCTCTGGCTGATTTCCTTGCCGTGCTGTGCTCTTTACTTTTGCTTATAGTGTTGAAATCTAATATCCCAGCACTGTGCTAAGGTATGGATGGGTGGGTGAGGTTCTGTGGCCTGCAATGTGCAGGAGGTCAGTCTACTACAGAGGTCTCAAAGTCCCGGCCCGCGGGCCATCTGTGTCCCGAGAACCTGCCCACTGCGACCCGCGGAGGAGAGACGCATACAGCCACGCTGCCGGCAATGTCTGCGGCAAGCACTGCCCCCTGCAGCTCCCATTGGCTGGGGGAGAAAGACAGATATCATCACTCATCGCCGGGCAGAGTCAGCCATGGAGACAGCGTCACTTTTTCCCCCACAATGACTATAAACAAATCAAAATACCGAACACAACTCTCTGATGCACACCTTGCTGCAATCCTGAAGGTTTCAACTGCTCATTCACTAAGGCCAAACAACAAACCGACAGAACTGAAGCGTTGCCAGGTGTCTGGCAAACACTAAAAACTCTCTGGCAGGCGAAGAATTGTATAAAGCCGTATGACAGTTTTATTATTTCTAAGAAATTCAAAATAAAAAATACAATATAAATGTTTTCTTTTCTGAACACCATCTCCAGTGACATTATTGGCCCCCTGGGAGGATTTGAGGACTGGCACGGGCCCTAAGGTAAATTGAGTTTGAGACCCCTGGTCTACTCGATGATCATGATGGTCCTTTCTGACCTTAAAATCTATGAGTCTATATGCAGTATAGAGTCATTAATACATACCATTTGGGGAGAAAGGGGACAAGATACAATAGATCATTATGAAGTATCCCCTTTTTGCAGCAGTAGCAGTCAATATGCAAAAGCACACACACACACACTATATATAGATAGATAGATATAAGATTATTTATATTATGCCCACTGTAAGAGAAAAGAGTGACATAATGGACTCTATGCTGCACATCACAGAGGGTGACTACTTTGATGGTTAGCAGTTATTGGGAGTCAGGACTTCTGGATTCTGCCGCTGACTCACTTGGGCAAGTCACTTCCCCTCTCTGTAGCTCAGGGAACATCTATACTGCAATCAGAGTATGATTGCTACTTATGTAGACCAATCGTATAATTCAGGGTAAATGCGGGTAAACATCTCATTTGGGGAATACAGAGTTTAGTGTAAGTTTCTGTTTTTACCACTGTACCATTGGTGTAGCCATACCTAAACTAGCTTTAATCTAGCTAGCTCTGGTACCGGAGCGGTGAAGCTTGGGCTGTACAAGTCCACCCAGAACCCTGGGTAATTACTCAGGTGACTAGCGTGCGCTGACGCCCGTGCTTTCATGACTTCACTGCACTGGGCCCTGAGCGAGATGGATTCAATCTAGCTCAGGTATGTCTACACGAGCTGCAATCACACCCTGTGACTGCAATACAGACAGCCTCAATTTCTTCATCTGCAACATGAGTCCAATGACCAGGGCCGGCTCCAGGCGCTAGCCGAGGAAGCAGGTGCCTGGGGCGGCACATTCTAAGGGGCGGCATTCTGGCTAATCAGGGGGCGGCAGTTCTGCAGGTCCGCTTTTTTTTTGCTTCGGCAGTTCGTCGGCTGGCTTTTTTTTTTTTTGCTTGGGGGGCCAAAAAAGGTAGAGCCGGCCCTGCCAATGACAGCACCTAGCTATTGTACGGGGGTGCTGGGAGAATTGACAAACGTTTGCAAAAACGCTCTAATGTCCCTGCACGAAAGACGCTCCAGAAGTGTCAACGATGATTGCACTCTTTACCCTCGCACGTTTATTCCTGTTCTAAATGGGACCTACATGAAACTCCCCAGCCAACTTCAACTGTGTCTCTCTTGTGTAATACAATTCAAGGTGCACCAGGAGGGCTGCGTGCTAACTGAAGCACTGCCACGATTAAATTGCATGAAAGACCCCTGGTGTTTTCCCATTCACTTTGCAGGATAAGCAGGGAGGTACTTCTGTTGTCATTCCTTCAACTTTGTGTGCACTTTTCCTCCGAGGAAAATGAAATTCTTGCCTTAGCAATGGCGCCAGCGTGCCAGAACTCCACTGACCTCTATAACCACACAAGATTTAGTGGTTGCTTTATTTCAGCTGTAATGAGGCTTTGTAAACCACTAAAAGCCAAATGTTTTATTCTCCTTTAACTCTTAGTAGATCATGGGAAATAAATAACAGAACAAATGTTACGGCTGTGCTTTCAGTTGAATTGAAAATTCTCTTTAAATAACCCAACATCTGAAGTGGGTTAAATAATGGCATTGAATTCAGGTGGACGCTGAGTGACACAAAGGGAAATTGGCCCTGGTCTCACTCTGAAAAGCAAGGACCAAGCTAGGCAGAGATTTGGGGAAATGTGCTAATTTGCATGGAGTGAAATTCATCCCTCTGCAGACGGCTTGCTTTCCTGCCGTCCTTACTCAGGCATAACTGCTATTGGCATCAGGGAGTGAGGACTCCAAGACTAGACCAATGGAGAGTCTATAAGGAGAAACATGGTTTCCTCCACTTAAAGGAGCCCAAATTTTTCAGGCTGGGATTCATTGTCAGTGACAAGCTTTTGCTTGTGAAATCTTGTCGGCTTTATGGTCGGCTCCCTCAGCCTAGTGAAATTTACACCAGTACAGAAGGCCAGCACTAGGCGTAGGCATTATTTGGGCATTATTCACTAGTAAACGCTATTCAGTTATGACATTCCCTGAGAAATAAACGAGAGGAAGGCTTGTGTTCCCTCCTCTTTGATTCATGTTTGCTAAATCAAAGTATATTTGACTACTAGGGCCATAGTCTGTTTAAGATCATGCTACTATCATTGCAATTAAAGGCCCGATCCTGCTCCCATTGAAATTCATGGAGGGTTTCTCATTGTCTTCAATGGGAACCCAGAACAAGCGCTGAGGAATCTCATATGCCAGACTGATTTATAGGTCAACATATACAAGGTTCTGATGTCACTCCAAAACCTTAATTCAGATTAAAAAATAGAAATATCAGGGACCTCATGGATTTTAATGTCTGTAAAGAACAGATATCAACAATGGGAATTTAGGAGGAACAATAATAAAGTTGGAAGAGTTTGTTTTTAAACAGAGCACTTTCTTTAAGAGAAGATTTTTTAAAGACGATTTTCTCTTTAACTATATCCCGCATTCTAGATCCAGCTTCCACCATAGCCGGAAACAACTGAGAACATATTGGCAGGAATATAGAGAGACAATCATGTTTTAAGAAACTTCTCTTCAACTGTGTTGCAAATAACACCGATTCCCTAAATTTGCACTTCGTACAGTAGTCTGAGCACCTGTGAAAATGGACAGACCAGGCTTCCTAGACTCAGGGTTTGTCTACGCTATGGAGACTACACTGGGGCAGTTATGCCAGGATAGCCCCTTAGTGTAGACACAGCCTACACTGAAGAAGTGGTTTTTTGTCAGTGTTTGAACACCACCTCCCCAAACAAAGTTGGCTACATCAACAGAAGTTCTTGTCTATCAACACAATTGCATCTACACTGGGAGTTATGTTGACATAGCTATGTCTGTCAAGGGTATGGGGTTTTTTTAACATCCCTGACCAACTTAGCCATGCCTGATATAACTTTAAAGTGTAGACCAAGCTTGAATGTTTGTTAATCTCTTATCAATCAGATGAAAGGGAATCTGGCACATGTGCTATTTAAGGGTTCCATAATTCAGCTGGGCAACTTGTAAGTAGAGAAATTCTTCCAAGATCACAAGAATTAATGCAGCCACCATTCTGCCCGCATTATGTAATGACTGAGCAATGGAGACGTCAGTACTTAGAGCTTTGGTGAGCCAATTAATTTTGAACAACTGGAAACATCTTGCCACCGGCTTAATTTACTGCATGGTTGAGTACGGTATGTGTGGTGATCAAACAGGGGGAAATGGCAGAGTGATGGCACAGAGTCAAAGAGATGGGGAGGATTTTATTAAATACCTTCCATTGACCATCATGATCAGGAACCTAATATGGTGCTTTGTGATTGTATGTGGCTCTATACACCCACACAGAGACCCAGATCCTGCCCTGAGGAGCTTACAGTCAAAGAGCTGAGCCCTGTCACAGCCTCAGCAGAGCCCATCAATTCTGAGTCAGCATCCACATGTTACCCTGTTTCTTGGGGTTTGGCTTTATTGATAATTCAATATAATATTACAGAAACCGAAAGCTTGGCTGTGCCTAGAGCTCCCCCAGGATCTTCTCTGTCCTTGCCTCCCTTAAGGACTGCGTCTATAGTCATGATAAGCAGCCGCACCTGCCACAGCAAGCCAGCATGAATCAATCGGCATTGCCCTGCAGGGCTCAACACCTGCTAACAGGGCAGGTCAATAGCAGAGTGCTGCCCCTGGGTTACAGGCCTGTTTCTGCATGCCTTGCCTGGATGGCTTGGAGACATCTCTCTATGGATCTGAAAACGGCCAGGCAGTGTTTCTCTGATGCTGTGAGTCTACGAGGCCGGACTTGTTCATTTATAAAAGCCGTATGTTTTTATCACTGGTTATTCTGTTCTGAGGAATATTCACCAGGAAAGGTTCAACTTTCACAGCTTCTTGGGAGACTTTATAGACATCAAGGGGGTTGTTCCCTCTACCCCTCTCTCATCATGGGTGACCCTTCAGCACAGCAGAGGACTTAGTGTTCGGTCCCCTCTGATTCATATGCCCTCGTGAGCTCACTGATTACCTCCAGCATTGACCTCCTCTTTCTCCTCTCTCTAGTATTGTTGGGGATATCCCTCTTTTACACATATTGCTTCCCCATCAGTTTAGAGCTCCCCTCCTTCCTACAGACCCCGCGGATCCTGAATTACTCCCTGCTACTTAAGCCTTGCCTTTTTCTCTATAGCCTTTGGCTGACACCGTACTGAAGTGCATTGGCTAGAACTACTACCTACGCCTGCTTCCCGATGCATAGACAGAGTTCTGGCGCATGGCTTAGATCGAGTGTTCTTCTCGGCGCAGAGGAGAATAAAAAGCCACGGATCACAGATAGGGGTGTCATGGAGGAGAGAGTATGTGTTTCTCTACTCCCCCCCAGTCCTCCCCAGGGTCAGTCTGTAAGTCATCTACCAGCATTGGGATGCTCTCCCTGATATTGTCACCACTGCCACCACCAAAAAACCAGTAGGGGCTCAGCAAGAAAGTGAATACTGAGCCGGTCAGCCCTAGTTTTACTGATACTCTCCCTCCAGGCCAGGTGGGCAGGAGAAAGCACAGAGGCTGGAGATCCATGCTCATCCAAACCCACTGTCAGTTTTACCGTGGGAGGAATGGGAAAGTCAGGCCCTTGACCCCTCCCATCAATGAAATGAGCATCATGAGCTGGAATTGCAGGATCTCCCATCAGCTGGGTAGGAATCATCTCATCTCTGGCAACCTACATTTGTTTATTTCTTCTTGAATACAGGAGCTGGAGCGTTAGACAGTCGAGAATTCTAAGCCCTTTAGTGCTTGCGTCCACAGCTACAGTAACTGGCAAGCAGGCTTTCCCACACTTCATTCCTGACTGAGTGGAACCCCGCTTTGCCTGGGAACTGGAAAAAGAGTGCTAATGTCTCTATTTATGCTATAATGTGGTGACGAGCCTTGGTTGTTAGTCTCTTCATTGCCAGGCTGCAATATGCGGAAATGGTTTTGAAATTCCACAGTGGTTTTCTCTCAAATTGCCCACAAGTGACTGAATTTGGACCACCAACCTTCGCTGGCTAACGTCCTGGTTGCTCTGAAAACCTGTTCCAGAAGGGAGGGGCATTTGAATATGGGTAGTCTGATTTTTTTGGCAGGGAGGGAGGATCTTTATCTTTCTGAAGAATGATGACTGTCTTTAAGTCTTTGTCTGCTAAGTGTGCTATGGTTCTCGTCTTTATAGGCTTCTTTAATGGATTCACCTAGACCATCAATCAAACCCTACATTCTCATTAAAAAGAACTGCAGCATTGCTTCCTATAGAATGGTCCACTATATGCCCAATAGAGTGGAACAAGAAAGTCACAACAACAGAGGAGAGAAACACAAGTGGGCAATTTCTACCCTCAGTTATACGTTGCACTTCATCCCAAAGAAGTCAGTGAGCTTGCACTGGTGTATCTGAAGGCAGCATTTTGCCCTATGAATATGGTAACCAACCTCCACTAACACTCGTCACCTCATGGACTCAGCTGTATGTTGTATCCCTTGCTATACAAAGAAATTCTTGGAGAGGCAGCGTTATCTCATGGTTAGAACAGGGTGGATGGGGAGATAGGATTCCTGGGTTCTGTACATGGCTCTGGTTTATTTTTGACAGCAAAAGAGATTCAACACCTTTTTGTCCACCAATCTAGCTGGATATTCTTATTTTCATTGCAGCCAAAACCTTTGCTATTCTAATTGATATAAATGTCTAACCCTTTTTAAATCTGACTACTCTATTTGCATCAATAGTATCTTGCAGCAGTGAGTTTCACAGGTTAACTATGTACAGTAAAAGCTGTGTTATCCAGCACTCGATCAACCAGAAAGCTCTATTAACTGGCATTTCTGATCTCTCCCAATACAAATCTTCAATCTAGTAACCGGGACTAGTATACGGCCCAGGAGGTTATGCAATTGCACATTCTGCCTGTACTTTTATGCAAAAGAGGCAGAAGACAAGTAAGCTGATATCAGAGATTTATTCAAAAAAGCAGCTTCCAGGGTGTGTCATAGGGTCATTACAGATTCAGCCCAATCTTTTACACCTGCTACATCTACAGTGATAATTGATGTTGATAACGATGACCCTAAGGCACTACAGGATCCTGAAGTGCCTTCTGAATCATCAAAGAAAGTTTAAATTATGTTCAGTAGAGTTTTAGTGTTAAGTGTAATTTTAGTGATCTGGGTGTACACCATGCGCTGCCCAGAGTGATACGTAGTGTCATAAGATAACCTACTGTATAGAAAACTTTACCTGTATACACCTAAGTGCTTCAAGAAACCAACCACTCTGCGGTGCAGTACTACTGCTGGATTGGTGAGTACCTGTATACTATTTTAGACTTTATTCATTTTATTGTATTCTAATTCTTTGAAAATTGGTATTCCATTGGTAAGTATCACTCTTAGTTAACCCGAATTTTTGATTAACCGGCACCCCCCAACATGCCGGATAACAAAGCTTTTACTGTATTGTTTTTAAACAAATGTGTTTCCTGTTATCGCGTTCAAATGGATTGGGCCAGATCCTCAGCTGGTGTGAATTGGAGCTAGGCCATGCACCTCTTTGGTCTTGTATTACCAGAAACGGTAAATAAAAGCATTCTAGGAGCGGCTTCTAAGGTCATTCATTATTTTATATACCTCTATCGTGTCATCTTTTCGGTTCTAGTCCTTTTAGCCACTCCTCATAAGACAGTCCCTCTAATAATATATGGAGATATACCTATCTCATAGAACTGGAAGGGTCATTGAGTCCAGCCCCTTGCCTTCACTAGCAGGACCAAGTACTGATTTTGCCCTAGATCCCTAAGTGATCGCCTCAAGGATTGAACACACAACCCTGGGTTTAGCAGGCCAATGCTCAAACCACTGAGCTATCCCTCCCCCTTCTATACTGCTATCATTTTCATTTACCTCCAGGAAGCTCCAGAAAGGGTTCTTTTCTGGATCCCCATGCTGCCTTCACCCTGCAGGACAAGTTCCAGCTGTGTTAGCCATCTAAGAGAAAGGAAGACATGTGAACTCTGAAACACATGTCATAGCAGGGAGGACTACCTAGTACCACTTCTGCCCACTGCTGGGTGTCTTGCACCTTCCTCTGAAGCACCTGGTACTGGACACTGTCAGAGACAGGATACTGGGCTAGATGGACCATGGGTCTGACCCAGTCTGGTAACTTCTGTGTTCAAGACTGTGCCACGAACATGTTGTATGAAGCCAGGATACAGGGTTATGCAGGCCAGTGGTCTGATCCACCATGACAATTTGTGTTTCCAAATAAGAGGGGCTGAGAGATCCATGATGTACGGGTTCTGGGGATAGGGCTACAAAACAGAGTAAATATGACTTCCCATAATAACTCTCAAGAACCTTTTCCGTCCAATATAATCCCACATATTAAGAGTAGCTGGACTCTTAAGAAATAGCTCTCCATACACTATTAATTCTTTATGGTGGGGACCTTGTCATGCGATTGGTTGATTTTTACGACTGTGAAGCAACATGTTGTGACAAATTGACCCCACCTGGATTTTCTCTCCAGCGTGGAGTCCTGAGGGGGCAAGCCCTTCTGCTGCTCCCCTGCCTTCAGCCTCCCCCCAGGAACCACTTGCAGCTTCCTGCCTGGATCTCCTGCAGTCTCCTGGTCTCAGGCACCTCTCACCTGCCAAAACCCTCCCTCCCAGACAGAGCTGGGACAGAAATGCTCAGTTTTCGGAATGGAGAGAGGTAAATAGTGGTGTCCCCCAGGGGTCTGTACTGGGACCAGTCCTATTCAACATATTCATAAATGATCTGGAAAAAGGGGTAAACAGTGAGGTGGCAAAATTTGCAGAGGATACAAAACTACTCAAGATAGTTAAGTCCCAGGCAGACTGTGAAGAGTTACAAAAGGATCTCATAAAACTGGTGACCGGGCAACTAAATGGCAGATGAAATTCAGTGTTGATAAATGCAAAATAATGTGCATTGGAAAACATAATCCCAACTCTACATATACAATGATGGGGTCTAAATTAGCTGTTACCACTCAAGAAAGAGATCTTGGCATCATTGTGGAGAGTTCTCTGAAAACATCCACTCAATGTGCAGTGGCAGTCAAAAAATGTTGGGCATCATTAAGAAAGGGCTAGATAATAAGACAGAAAATATCATTTTGCCTCTATATAAATGCATGGTACACCCTCATCTTGAATACTGTGTGCAGATGTGGTCTCCCCATCTCAAAAAAGATATATTGGAATTGGAAAAGGTTCAGAGAAGGGCAACCAAAAATGATTAGGTGTATGGAACAGTTTCTGTATGAGGAGAGATTAATAAGATTGGGACTTTTCAGCTTGGAAAAGAGACAACTACGGGGGGATAAGATAGACGTCTATAAAATCATGACTGGCGTGGAGAAAGTAAATAAGGAAGTATTATTTACTCCTTCTCATAACACACAAACTAGGGATCACCAAATGAAATTAATAGGCAGCAGGTTTAAGACAAACAAAAGGAAGTATTTCTTCACACAACGCACAGTCAACCTGTGAAACTCTTTGCCAGAGGATGTTGTGAAGGCCAAGACTATAACAGGGTTCAAAAAAGAGCTAGATAAATTCATGGAGGATAGGTCCATCAATGGCTATTAGCCAGGATGGGCAGGGATGGTTTCCCTAGCCTCTGTTTGCCAGAAGCTGGGAATGGGCGACAGGGGATGGATCACTTGATGATTATCTGTTCTGTTCATTCCCTCTGGGGCACCTGGCATTGGCCACTGTTGGAAGACAGGATACTGGGCTAGATGGACCCTTGGTCTGACCCAGTCTGGCCGTTCTTATGTTCTTATCTCACCTGCCCTTTTCCTGATTGACTCCATCTGCGCTCTAAGGCAGCTCTGCCTCACCAGGTCTCTCTGTCTCCTCTCACATCCTGCTGGTGCCCTCTTCTAAGCCCAATTGTGGTCAGCTGACAAGTCACAGGTGCATTGGCCTCTTCCCTCTTAAAGACCCACTGCCGGCCAATGACACATGTACTCTGCCTCTGTATGCCTCCATGCTGTGAAGATACTAATAAACAAAAGTCCTACTGTGTAATATCTGGCCCCTTTCTTCTTCTGACCTATTTCTCTTATCACCCACAATATTCCTTCACCCAGCTTCCCCCTCATAGTCTGAGGTCTGTCAACACTCCAGAGCATGGGTATAGAACAGCCTCACGACTGTCAAATTAATTTCTTTTTCTCACGCCGAATCTCTTTGCTCCATGATGTGAAACTGACCCAAGAACAGCATGAAACTTGAAAATGGGGTGCGTTCTCGGGGGGGTGTAGAATAACACCTCTCAGCTGGTGCTGTTAGTTATACCAATGGGCGTGGCACAGAGGGAGGTTGTTTTTTAGTAACAGTTTATCTTGGGGGCAGGGTGGTTTGTTTACATTTTTATGTTGTTTTTTGCTGTGAATTTAGACTGGGATTTTCAAAAGGACCTAAAGGAGTTAGGTGCTCAGCTCCTATTGAATTTCAAAATCCTATTGAAAAATCCTAATAGTCTATTAGGTCTAAATTTTTCCTGAGAGTCAATCTGCATTTACTGTTTCTTATTTGGAATGGATGTCATTGGGGGGCCAACTGGGCCACCTTTATGCACTTTGCATCCACATAGTCCCACTGATTGCAATGGGACTACTCACTTGAGTAAACTCTACTCAGTATGATAGTTACAGAATCAGGGCCTGAGAGAGGCTAAACATGGGGCCCCCGAATATTATTTTTGTAGACTCGTTTTCCATAATATATCCACATAGGTTTGTCCAGACTAGGAAAATCATCGAGTTTAGCTAACACAAATGAGTTAAGCCTGACTTCAATTTGCCCACTTTTTCCTAGCGTAGATGCAAGATGCTCAAATTTTAGCATCTCAAGTTATAACTAGGTTCTTTCTGACTAAAATCAAACTAAAGGTGTTACCCAATGAACGCTAGGCAAAGTGGTCAGGTTAAGGTCAGGCAGAACTAGTTCATATTAACTCAGCCTGACCTAAACTTGGCCTTTTCCCTACTCCAGACAAAGCCAAAGAGACGAGATCCTCTTTTCTCTTTTAGATCTAGGAATACACAACCTTTGCCAGTTCTTTAGGTGGCGCACCGCAGGGTGTTACAATAGCAGGCTAAGAAACTAACAGCAGTTTTTATGCAAACCTGATGAGGACCTGCAGGGAGAACCCACCGGGTGAGGCGCTTGTCACGGAGATGAGAAATAAGCGTCATGATGGTAAATGAAGTGAATCTACCAGCTGAAGGAAGGGGTGCATATGCAGTGCTGCTGTAGCCATGTCAGTCTTGGGATATTAGTGAGGCAAGGTGGGTGAGGTAATATATTTTATTGGACCAACTTCTGTTGGTCAGAGAGACAAACTTTGGAGGACCTGAGGAAGAGCTCTGTGCACGCTTAGCCTGTAGCATAGTTTGCAGAACCTCCATGACTGGTGAGTCCAGGCCAAGACATACACGCCCTGTGTGGCATGACAATACAGGATAGCTCAAACTGGTTAGTTAGTCTGGGATCAAGACAGCCAGGGAGAACTACAGTGTCTTGTCTATGAACTGTAGAATCCTCTCTAGACTCAGTTCAAATGAGTCCTGCCCCTTCTCTACCCTAGAGGAGATGAGATGGTCTATTGCAGAAAAAGTAGCATTAGCAACAACATTCAGTTGGGGCTATGACTTTACCAAAAGTTCGGGGATGTCTGAATCTGGTGTTTTGAACCAGGCCCTTCCCTAAAATGAAGATAATTGAAATGGCTCTTTACTGCGGTGTTTAAATGACCAATTTTGGAAACCGCACTGTCCTGCTCCAAACAAGCTCTTCCATACGCCAGCTTTGAGAAGAGCTGCCCTGACAAACACAAACCGTTCCAGACCTGCTGATGATCACGTGGAATAGGCCAGACTCCCTCACTTTTAATATCTGTACGTTCTGCGTTAGCAGCAGCAAGAAGTTTCTGTTCTTAAGCGTCTGGCCTCCAGCATCAGTGTTAATGTTATTTGGATAGAAAAGCACCTGTTTAGATCCAGTATCACATTCCAAAAGCAGACAGATCGTGTACCGAATGGCAGCCCATCTCTGCTGATGACATGTACAGCAACAGGGAAATTGTGAAGATCAATTTTACACCTAATTTAACATGAGCTAATCTGTCTATGTGAGTTTCCTACTGTAATAGAGTTCCACTCAGTCTCTGACAACGATTTCCTTTTTTGTCTAGGACACTCTTTACAACGTCTTCAAAGCCTTTTCGGGTTTCTTATTTTAACTCCTTACTTGCCAGGCTAGTATTGTTTACACTTGACAGTATTTTGTAAAGAACAGCTGAGCCCTCATGAAGAGATTTCAGAAAAAGCCTGGTTAGAACCCAATCTCTCTGTGAATCCTTGCTTATTGGCATCTTTGTTTGCTTGTTATTCTTACTCAGGGGGTTTTCGTCAATGTAAAATTTGGCCCTGATCCTGCAAATACATGTGCCTAATTTTAAACAGATGAACAGTCCCATTGATGCCAAGAATGCAGTCCCATTGATGCTCCTTAGACTGGAAGCTCTTTGAGGCAGGGACATTTTCTTATTGCACTGTCTATGGTGCTATGAAAGCAAGGATGAATATTAAAGATCCTCTTTTATTGCAACTCTCCTGAGTAATAAAATTAAGGTGAGGGGGAAAAACAGAGAAAATGTGAGAAACACATATAGTTTGCTTTGACTAGGATGATTTTCAGGAAGCTAACTATGCAGCTCCAATGAATCTGTGACCAGGCAGTCTTCCCAACCTACCCTACAGACACAGCCCACACAATATTAAAGTCCTCTTCTTGGAGGTCAACTTTATTAGCAAACAAAACAATAATACGATGGCATAAAGATCGGCTGAAGCCTTCTTCCCAGGCTTAGCTACACCTAGTGATCCTCCCCCTGGACTCTCAGCCCACACCTTAGACCTTCTCCCCCCAAAAGTCACTCCCACCTCCATAAACCGCTTAATCCTTTCCCAGCAGGATCAACACCTTCCAACAGAGTGGGGCTGTTTCAAGAATACCCCACTAACTTGTAATTAACTCTAAACGCTGTGGGTCAAATCCTTCTCACTTTACCCACCCCCATCCCAGTGAATAGTATCCATCTGAGGAAGGCAAACAGGATTTGGTTGTGTCTACCGCCCCATGCATGGCATTGAAATGCAAACCTCAGGTCAGGGAGTTAATATACTTCTAGTGAATGGCTGAATTTACGCACTGTAAAACAACACTTTCTAAAATGTAACTGCAATGCCATCTGTCCTGCAAACTTGCACGTCACTAGCATCCATTGCAGAATTGGGGATCATTATTTTTAAATACGGAGTAAGATTAAATTTCTGGTGCATCGAAGTGCAACCCCTTCCATACAATCCAACATCCAATCCCATCTGGAGGGAAACAGTTCAGTCCCTCATGTTCTAATCACATACACCAATACTTGGAGATCCTCCTGTCTCTGCAGCACATCACAAACATCCAACCAAATATGCTGAGGTCTTCATATCATCATAGAATCATAGAATATCAGGGTTGGAAGGGACCTCAGGAGTCATCTAGTCCAACCCCCTGCTCAAAGCAGGACCAACTCCAACTAAATCATCCCAGCCAGGGCTTTGTCAAGCCTGACTTTAAAAACCTCTAAGGAAGGAGATTCCACCACCTCCCTAGGGACCCCATTCCAGTGACTCCATAACTCCAAGAGCAGAGAGGAGATACAAGTAAGCAGAAGGCGATGCAAATTGGTCCTTCTTCCATAGCTGGGGGTGGGGAGAGTTTCCCTTTTCCTGGGAGGGCCTTTTCGTAAAGCTTGAGCCACCAGGAAAAATTCAGTCTGCCTCTTGGAATCCCATGTCCATCGTATGGCTTCTGGGATTATGCTACAGATGTTGCCTACAGCAAATGTGTCAGGATACTGCAGCGTGGTGTCACAGCTGGCCATCCCATTAATAGCAACAATATTTGGTTTGAGCTGTTTTAATTGAAACCATGGCTGTGGGAGCTTTTGTTATGATGATTATTTGATTTTGTTTTTAATCTTACGCAAATGTGTTCCACTCCATCTTCCCCTCCTTCTTGTACAATGGTTATTACTTTAGGACATCTGGTTTCACAGCTCTGCGCAGGCATATTTCCACCATATAGTTCCTCGCTTGTTGACAGGGCAGAATTTTTTAATATGGGGTTACTATCATCCAGACTTCCTTCACCTCCTCATTTACGTGACGGATACCTCTAAATGGTCCCTCAGTGCCTCTGGCTTCAGTCCACGGGCCCAGTTTTATTAGCTCCCATACAAGACACCTAGATGTCTGATTTTCTGCTCCCCGTCCCTCTTACATGAAATCCAAGCTGTAAACAGGAACAGGACCAAAATGTCTTTTTTAAAATGGTCTGTTCCATAGAGACAAGCCTGGTGGCTTCAAGAGTCTGAGGGCTACGTGCCATGTGACCCTAATGCCAAGAGGACATCCCTCCTGATTCCCAACTGGGGCTTTGGGACAACCAAAGCAGAGCCAGCTCCCAGACAATAAGGATTTACATGGAGAGCAGGACTTACTGGGACAGGACTCTGGGAGGTTAGTTGGTGCATCCTGGAGCCCCATGCTGTGCAGATGTGATCAGTAAAGCAGAGAGATACGTACCTCGCTGTTCCCGCTCAGCACTTTGATCTGGGAAGCTCCCAGTAAACAAGGCCGCAGGAGGGAAATCCCATCAGATCTCACAAGCTAAATATGGCCAGGCTTAGCATTGTGAGCAGGCTTAAACTGGATTCATTATTCAAGCAAAATAGAAGCACTCCCATCATCTCATCTTTCAGGTATCTTCCCCCGACTCCTACCTTAAGCTCCCTCTAGTGTCTCCATCTATGTATTGCATTTGTTTTCTCCAGCTCGGTTAAGTTAATCTTAAACACCACACTTGATCCGTACTTGCATGGGGGGCCTCCAAGGAAAACCAGAGCGCTATAAGAAGTGGCTTTGATGGGACTCAGTCATCGACACTGGAGCTGGTAGCGACCCACCACTCCAGCATGGTGCTATGGGGCTTATGCTCCTGGCAGAGATGAGACATGTGAAACCCTGGGGGTCAGGAAAGACCCCCCATTTGCAAGACCAAGGCTGTTAGCTCCGGTCTCCTGACCAAATTCCAAAAGCACGTTGCCGGTCTAAATTCCCTAGGCAGTGTCAGCTGGATACGAATTTCTGCTCCAATTTCTCTTATTGGCTCTTCCGCACGGCTAAGCCGCTATTACATTCCACGGCAGAGAGAACTGTGTTTAAGTAGCATCTCGATACCATGGTTGTGAGCCTGACATCAGTAGCTATGGGGGGAGAGTGAGAGAGAGGGAAATGTGGGACATAATCCCTGTCTATATCATTTTAAAAGCATTTGGGGGTCCTGTGGGTTGAATTGATCATCTTTATACATTCAGGAGATAGACCTGAGTTTGCTGCTAAGCCAGCCATAAGGCTCCCAAAGGAATTCACATAGAATGGGCCAGATCATCCCATCATTGGGAGTTTTATGTACAAATCTATGGCAGGATCTGGACATAAACATAGAAAATAGGCTGCAGCCACCCGACGAAGGTAGGAGGCGGCCGGCCCCTGATGAGTAGGAGCTGGAGTGGGTGATGATCTGGCACCTCCCCCGCTCACACTAACCAGACGTTGGGTGACTGGTCAGTAGATCTGGCTGGACACTGTCAGGTCCCCTTTTCAACTAGACTTTCTGGTCGAAAACTGGGTACCTGGCTTAGGCTACCCTAATAGAAAAATTAATAGTGTAACCACTCCCAACATGCAGCCACCTCATCACAAACCAGGACAGTGTTTAAGATGGCACTGCATCACCGCAATCTCATTATCACAGCAATGCCAAGGCTGATAACTCACAGAGAAACAAACGGGGTTCTGACTCATGGAAGTGTTGGAGGAAAGGGGGCAGACAGCTTTGCTGTAGCGGTTGAATCAGGAGCATCTTGATCTTACGAAGCAGCCATCACATCCATTTGATGTTTTAAAGGCCACGTGGCAAATGTCACAGACATTTTTACAAACGATCCCAGTTTCTGCCAACAAAAAACAAGTTACGTTTGCAGCAGAAAATGGGCCTGGGGACCCAAACAGCATCACCAGCAGATGTCCGACTTGGAGAGGGGAGTTTAAAGTTCAGGACAGACCAGAAAGGAAAGCAGAGCTCTGCTTCTTCTGGCATGAAGAAAGCCTGGCTGCAGCCCAGAGACTGAAGGTAGATTGCTGATTGGATACATTTCGTGGTAGAAGGAATAACTGGACCCTGGGAGGTTGGCTGAAGTACTGCTTCTCTGAAGACACGCCCTGAATAGAAAGGTGAGATCCTGCCGAAGGCTCAATGGGTGACCTCGTTTTGATTTGTGGTTTCTCCTGAGTCTGTTTGGATCTTACCACCCCAGAAGAGGCAGGACTTAGGCTGCCTTGGCCAAAGGTCTAGAGCCCTATTACAATGGGCCTCTCAGAAGACAGCAACTTACCTTTGGAGACCTGTGGCTTGGTGAGTTGTACGGTGACAGGCCACAAGGGGGTTGCTGCCAAGACCACCCCCTCCCCCTCCACCGTCTCTTTAATGCTCAAAAAAATTAAAAAGCCCCAATTTCCCCAACTCAAAGGTCAGATCCCATGCTGCCAAACCTGCCCAGCACCTATATAATAATTATGTGACTGAAGACGCTATCTCAGATCTCTCTCCCTGGACAGTACTTATGAAGTCAAGGAACCTATCCTGCCCAGAACGTCCGTGCTTTCATTAAATATCCAATTCCAATGTCTTCCCTTCTTTCCCTATCCTCTTGGGGGGAGGGATAGCTCAGTGGTTTGAGCATTGGCCTCCTCAACCCGGGGTTGTGAGTTCAATCCTTGAGGAGGCCACCTAGGGATTTGGGGCAAAATCGGTACTTGGTCCTGCTAGTGAAGGCAGGGGGCTGGACTCAATGACCTTTCAGGGTCACTTTCAGTTCTAGGAGATAGGATATCTCCATTAATTTAAAATTTATTTTAATTTAAAAAAAAATTGTGTGCTACTTCCAGGGATTTGCAGTGACACCAGTCAGTCTGGCCAGACTGAGAGGGGGAATGCCGCTGCTTGCTGCTGTCTGCCAGTGGCCGTCGAGCTCCAGTGGAATAATTCTCCCAGTGCTAACTGGGAGTCATCCCTGTTGCTCAGAGTCCAAACAAATCTCTCTTTTGGGAGGGGAGCAGCCACCGTGTTTCGCTGGTACTGTGAGCTCAGTAGGAATTTAACAGATGCTTTACATTAACCTAGATGGAGCTTTTCATCACCCAGGGTTAGAGTGTTCTGCAAATATTAATTAACCCTTCCAATGCTCCTTGGAGGTAAATGTTACCTCCAATCTATAGGTGGGAGGACTGGGGCACGGGAAGGTTAAGAAGTGACTTGCCCAAGACTATACAGTGGGGTCAAACTGAGAGGTGACGTGTAAACGAGGCAGGTAAATGGGTGTGATTTATAGTCAGACTAAGGGAGCATAGAGAGACAAAGTGGGCGAGATCAAATATTTTATTGGACCAACTTGTTGTAATGAGGGAGAGTAGGTTAGTTGATTTTGCCCACTGAGTGGGTCAGAAGAAGGCGTGCGTTATGTCAGCTTGGATTCTGGTTCTGTTCAATATCTTCATCAATGATTTAGATCATGGCATAGAGATTACACATATAAAGTTTGCGGACCATACCAAACTGGGAGGGGTTGCAAGAGCTTTGGAGGACAGGATTAAAATTCAAAATGATCTGGACAAACTGGAGAAATGGTCTGAAGTCAATAGGATGAAATTCAATAAGGACAAATGCAAAGTACTCCACTTAGGAAGGAACAATCAGTTGCGAACATACAAAATGGGAAATGACTGCCTAGGAAGGAGTGCTGCAGAAAGGGATCTGGGGGTCATAGTGGATCACAAGCTAAATATGAGTCAACAGTGTAACACTGCTGCAAAAAAAGCAAACATCATTCTGGGATGTATTTGCAGGAGTGTTGTAAACAAGGCACAAGAAGTAATTCTTCCGCTCTACTCCACGCTGATTAGGCCTCAACTGTAGTATTGTGTCCAGTTCTGGGCACCACATTTCAAGAAGGATGTGGACAAATTGGAGAGAGTCCAGAAAAGAGCAACACAAATGATTAAAGGTCCAGAAAACATGACCTGTGAGGGAAGATTGAAAAAATTGGGTTTGTTCAGTCTGGAGAAGAGAAGACTGAGAGGGGACATGATAACAGTTTTCAAGTACAGAAAAGGTTGTTAAAAGGAGGAGGGAGAAAAATTGTTCTCCTTAACCTCTGAGGATAGGACAAGAAGCAATTAAAATGCAGCAAGGGCGGTTTAGGTTGGACATTAGGAAAAACTTGCTCTCATTGTCAAGGTGGTTAAACGGTGGAATAAATTGTCTAGGGAGGTTGTGGAATCTCCATCGCTGGAGATTTTTAAGAGCAGGTTAGACAAACACTTGTCAGGGATGGTCTAGATAATACTAAGTCCTGCCATGAGAGCAGGGGACTGGACTAGATGACCTCTCGAGGTCCCTTCCAATCCTACGATTCTATGATTCCAATATCTGAATTTGGCCCAGTGTGTCAGTGACAACACTAGGAATAGACCCCAAGAGTTTTGACTCTCATGACCCTCCTCTGACTACCCACTTTGATCGATTCTATAGCTCTAGGCCAAGTGGCCCCAGTTTCCACCTATAAGTTGGACTCAGACACACCAGGGGCCAGATTCAACTCCATTGAAATCGATGGAGTGGCACCTGCTTACACCAGGTCTGAATTTGGCCCAGGTTTTTCTTTGAACTACCGAACAACACAGAAGGCAGAAAATACAATTATTACTCTGTTTACAAGCAGAATTTCCTTTACACCCCTGGGTTTACTGGTTACTGGGAAAGCAGTTTTACAAACCATTTTCTATAAAGGACTTGTTTTCCACTAGTTTTATATAGTAGCTTTTGTTCATATAAAACATTTCGAAGGCTACTTTCCCCCCACACACCCCTTAATACTTATGGGAGGTATTACAGTGTGAAATCTATCTACCACTAGTTGGGCTGTGTTGTGAAGCTAACATGAGCACAGTAAATTCTGAGAAGGAATTTGTTTAACCTATAACCTTAAAGTAATAAGTGGAGTGCTAAATGTTTTGGCACACACTGATATATTTTTATAACACTTGGCAAGGCTGCTAGAAGACTGAAAGAAAAACTGAACGCTGGAGAGACTGCTCTCTGCGTCGCTGTCTCTTCAAATCACTGCTTCTCCGCCTGGCTCGCACAGCCCTTCAGTCCAGATCGACACAAGCCCGAGCGTTAGCACCGTACCTTGGGTGATAAGACAACTCAAGCACCCTGATTACGCGATGTCTCATGCTTCAGCTTGGATCGGGGCTGCAGATGGGGTTGCATTAACTCGAGTGGCCAAGTATGGGGACGTCTTTTGGTGCAGAAATGTTGTTGGGGGCAGGGGGCTGCGGGGGCTGGTTTGCAGAGTGGCCACAATTTGCTTTGTTCCCATGTTGGAGGGTCAGGTTATCCCAGCACACTTTGTCCTGATTGTTTGGTTCCGTTCATTTTTTTTATCCCCTTCCCCCCCACCCTCCCAGCCCCCCACTGTTAATTAAAACTCTTCGGAAGGTTTACAGCGAGCTGGAGAGGAGGGAAACCAAAGCTCCGCTGGCTTCTTTTCCATCGATAATCTGGGCATTGTGGGTTTCACACGCTTTCTTTGGAAAGCGATGACAGTGGCACCTTGAACCGGTGGGAGTGGAAGCTCCTTCCCAGCGGTTCTATTTCCTGCTCGCCCGCCGACACACTGTGTGATCTTGGGGACTCTCCACCTCCACAGACCACAGTGATCTCCTTTTGAGAACGTCCCCAGAATAACCCCTAGAGCAGATCTTTTAGAAAAACATCCAATCTTGATTTTAAAATTGTCACGGACGGAGATTCCCCCACGACTCTTGGTGAGCTGTTCCAATGGTTAATGACTCTCTCCGTTAAAAATGTACGCCTTATTGCCAGTCTGGATTTGTCTAGCTTCAACTTTCAGTCACTGGATCATGTTAGATCTTGTTCTGCTAGAATGAAGAGCCCATTATTAAATATTTGTTCCCCAGATAGATACTTATTGACATAAACAAATCCTCCCTTAACCATCTCTTTGTTTAGCTAAATGGATTGAGCTCGTTGGGTACGTCTACACGGGGGTAAAAACCCGCAGCTAGTCCGGGCCAGCTGACTCGGGCTAACGTGGCTCAGGCTGCAGGGCTAAAAATTGCCATGCAGATGTTCAGACTTGGGCTGGAGCTTGGGTTCTGAAACCCCATGAGGTGGGGAGGGTCCCAGGGCCCGGGCTCCAGCCTGAACTCAAACATCTACACAGTAATTGTTAGCCCCACAGCCCCAGACCCACGGGCTGGAGTTAGCGGACTCAGGCCAGCCTCGGCCGTACCGCTGGTCTTTCATCCCTGTGCAGAGATGCTCTTCGAGTCTAGCCCTCTCAGGCATGTTTTCTAATCCTTTAATCATTCCCGTTGGCCTTCTCTGAACCCTCTGCAGTTTATCAACATCCTTCTTGAATGGTGGGCACCTGAACCGGACACGGTTCCAGCAGCAGTTGCACCAGTGACAAATACAGAGGTAAACTACTTTCAGAAAGTTCTCCAGGGAAAGCAGCCTACGGGCCTGATTTTGCTTTCATTGATGCCATTGTAACTTCACTGATTTCAATAGCACTACACCCAATTTATACCAGTGTGAGAAGAGAATCAAGCCTTATCCGTGCTAAGTATTTTTGCTGTGTCTTATAAAGTCCCTTCTGCTCTGTGATAGGATTAATATCAGCGGCAGGGGACAATCAGTCCAATTCTGTTCTCAGTCCTGTTTGTATAAATCTGAACTAACAGCATTGAGGCTATCTGCGTTACTCCAGATTTACACAGTTGAGGCTTAGATCAGAATTCAGCCCATTGTCTGGTGGAATCTCAGACAAAGTCCACTCTAAAGTTTGCCTGTGTACTTGGGTTGAGCATCCATTCACCACGGGTTAAAGTCAATCTTTCTTTCTTTCCGGACAGCTTCACTCCTGTCCCAGTTCAGGCCACAGGGCCGGCTCCAGGCACCAGGCACCCAAGCTGGTGCTTGGGGCGGCACCTGGAGGGGGGCGGCGGCGCGGCGCTCCGGCCGCCGGGGACAGCGGGGCCACAGCAGGGCTCGCAGCCCTCCCCCCGGCGCTCTGGCCGCCCTCCCCCCGGCCGCCGGGGGGAGAGCGGCGAGCCCCTGCCGGGGCTCGCCGCCCTGCGCTCTGGCC
>NW_020664444.1:5141726-5163954 GCF_002925995.2 Terrapene triunguis | reverse complement strand
CGCCTGGGGCGGCGAAAAAGCCAGAGCCGGCCCTGTCAGGCCAAGCTGATATTTTTCCTGGGGGAAGACCAATGGCTGTGTGGCGCCTTGGTGAAACGCTGGCTGCTCAGGGACACGGTTCCATGTAAAGACTAAGCCTGGCTAGAAATCCTGGTGGGAGATCAAGTCTGCTGAATTAGTGCTTGTTCTTTGATTGGCTGGTCTGGGCGGAAAGAAGAGCATCTAAAAACACCTCTCAGCCGCCTCTAGGGCCAGATCCATGGACTTCAAGAGAGCTACACGATTGACACCAGCTGAGAATCTAGACCAGAAGGCAAACTAACTGTCAAAAGTCTACTCAGAAACAACCTTGAATGTACAGCTGGGGCCTGGGCCACCGTTCCTTTACACACGTGCTGTGCCAGTGTGACTCCACTGAAATCCAGGGGAATAACCCAATTTACACCAGCTGAGGATGTGGCCCACTGGCTCCATGGCGTCTGACTGCCGTGCTGCCATTTTAAAGAGTGGGGCGTGTGCCAGGGGCTAGAGGGGCGGGCGTCAATAGCCCTGCCTTCCCCCGACCCCCGCGTTTCGGTGCTAGCCGTCTGCCATCTGCTTCGACTGAACAGGAAAAGGGAAGCAACACGGCATGGCACAGATTTTAAATGTCTCCGGTTT
This sequence comes from Terrapene triunguis, assembly GCF_002925995.2. NCBI lineage: Eukaryota > Metazoa > Chordata > Testudines > Emydidae > Terrapene > Terrapene triunguis. Next base: position 5,163,294 of record NW_020664444.1, on the reverse strand, counting down.
AAATCTGTCTCATGGCCACAGTATCTGAGCACCTCACAATGTTCAATGTATCGCAACATCCCACACGCCACCAGCCCCTTGTACAGATGGGGAGCTGAAGCAAAGTGACACACCCAAGGGCGTGCAGGAAGGTTGTGCCAGAGCGGGGAATTGAGCCAGCATCTCCATCAAATGCCCTAACCCCTAGATCATCCTTCCACTCCCTTTAGTCATCGAAAACTGGCTGCTGGAGACACAAGAGAGGACTTTTTTTTAAGGCATGATTTCTACCTCCTGATTAGGGTCTCCTCAGAAAGGTAGAATCCTCCTGTGAGCCGAACGCCTCATAAAACTAGCTTGCTTCCCATCCCAGGGGAACATTGGCAGGGGCGCCATGCAATGAGCTGGAATTTTACCCCCCCCCCCGTTATATTTTGGATTATTAATCCCGAGGGAGCTCTAAATCACCCCCTGGATGCTTTACTATGGAGTAATATTTGCTAGCTCGTTTGCACAGTCACCACAGGTTTCCAGTCTCCTCTTTGGAACGCTGTTGACTCGCAGAGAAATTACAGAGTCTTTGGCCTGGTACAAAGCAAAGCGTGTGCACTGTAATCAACCCCTCAACGAATAATGGAAAGAGACATTCTGCGGCTATAATTTCCAAGGGGATTAGGTGTTTGTCTTGTACCGTGTTCAGGTGGCGCTGGGTGAATGAATGAGTGTGTAATTATGGGCAGCGGGTTAAATGCCAGGATAAGGAATCCCAGCGTGTTCTTTTGGTCGGTTTGATTGTAGACATTGCTTTGTAGCTATGACTGGCTCTTACAGATCTCAACGATGTGAGTGACTTTACTTCTATTTATGGCCCCTGTAACCAGGGCCCAATCCCAGGCCCACTGAAATCAACGGCCGTCTTTCCATTGACTTTGGATCGAGCTCCACCCCGCCCCGAACATTTTTTGTTCATCTTGTTTACAATTGAATCCCGGGCACGGCAATCATGCTAAAAAGAACCACCTCCCACCCAAACCAGCGTGACATTTCTTCCCACACACAAAGGCAGATGGGTATTTCCCATCTAAATTACTTTTATTTTTTAGGGGAAACAGATGAAGAAAGAACAAAAGTAAAGTCTCCACGAGCGAGCACTGTATGTTTCTTTCCCCCATAACGAGCAGTAGCAAGGCTGCCTTTCATAATGGCCATTTGTCCCTTAAAAACATGCTTAAGTTTTGCTGCGGGAGGGGCAAACAGAAGCTGCTACGAAGTCTATGGGACTTAAGCACATGTTTAAATGTTTTCTTGCCCTGGTGCCTTGTCTTCTAAAACCTGGACTGAGACCCACCTGTTCATTTCAGATAGAGCCGCAAACTGGTAATGACTCAATCTTTCAATTTATCAGAAAGACGATTGACAGGTGTCTGGATTACAGTGTAGACGTACCGTCACAGAGAGCAAGCACAAACGACTGAAGAGTTCTTGAATCGCCCATTGAGAATGAAGAGCGGGAAGCTGAAGCCAGACAAATGCAAATTGGAAACTCATTTTTTGCAGTCAGGCCGACTCCCCATTGGAACAAACCGCCAAGGGAAGTGGTGGATTCTCCATCTCTTTATGTCTTCAGATTGAGACGGGATGCCTTTCTTGAAAATATGCGTTAGCCCAGGGGTGGCCAACCTGTGGCTCCGGAGCCACATGCGGCTCTTCGGAAGTTAATATGCCGCTCCTTGCAAAGGTGCCGACTCCGGGGCTGGAGCTACAGGCACCAACTTTCCAGTGTGCTGGGGGGTGCTCACTGCTTAACCCCTGGCTCTGCCACAGGCCCTGACCCCACTCCACCCCTTCCCGCCCCCTCCCCTGAGCCTGCCATGCCCTCGCTCCTCCCTCTTCCTCCCAGAACCTCCTGCACGCTGTGAAACAGCTGATTGTGGCGAGCCGGAGACATGGGGAGGGAGAGGGAGGCGCTGATCAGTGGGGCTGCCGGCGGGCGGGAGGCACTGGGGGCGGGAGTGGGGGAGGTGATGGGGAGGCTGCTGACATATTACTGTGGCTCTTTGGCAATGTACATTGGTAAATTCTGGCTCCATCTCCAGCTCAGGTTGGCCACCCCTGCATTAGGTATTGGGCTCAATGTAGGAGGAGCTGGATGAAATGTAATGTCCTGTGCTATACAGCAGGTCAGATCTAATTGGACAAAGTCAATGGGACGTGCTTAAATGCTTTCCTGCGTTGGTACCTTCAACTCTATGAATTTTCACCGGCACACTACCAACCAGTGGCCAAAAATGTCAGCCCAGATGCCGACTAGAGAGCCAGTGTCCCGTAATCAATCCCCTCGAACCGTTTGCTCTCTCTACACATCATAGCGCTCTCTCCTCCAGGAAGACCAGCAAGAATGAAGCTGTGGAAAGGAGGTTTCTTTGCCTTCTGCACTGGGGAGGTTTCAGCTGGGGCAAGATGCACGGCAGAGCAAGCAAACCTAATGCAGAAGAGGTCTGCCTCTCCCATGGGCAGAATGGTTCATTTGCTGCCTCACTGCAGCTTCCATTTGTCTTCCAACAAAATTCCCCGCCCCCTGATGGGGAGAGCAGGTGGAGATTTGCTTGGAAGGGAAGATGGTGCATGAGTGGCCATAGGCTGTTGGAACTAGGGATCCTGGGAGTGCGGCCGCACCCCCTGGCTTGAACAGGTTTCCATTATATACAGGGTTTGCAGTTTTGTTCAGTGGCTTTCAGCACCCCCACTAGAAAAATTGTTCTAGCACCACTGTGAGTGGCTGGTCTCCGGCTCTGTCCCATGCTCGCTCCCATCTGGAGGCCCTCGGGGTCATGGAAGAGAAGGGAGCATGGCCTTCCTCGCCCCCTGCCCGGCTTTCTGCCAGCTGGGCCAAAATATCTACCACGCTCTCACATCTTCCCCAAACAGAGTCGCGGCTTATTATAGCAACTGTGACGGCCGAAAGGGAGAGTCCCCAGGAGCAGCCAATGTTCTGCCTGTAATGTACAGGGAACGCAGCCGTGTGAAAATCCTTCCACGGGATAATTGGGGTGGCAGGCCTTGGCGACAAGCAGCTAGCTCCGTCGGGGCCGTTCTATTTTGCTTTGCAGGAGATTCACCTCAGGTTGCTAACCCGCGAGCGAACTGAACACAAAATGTTCCAGAGGAAATCATTAAAGCGGGGTGGAGTGACACAGAGCCGACTTAATATCACCTAGGAGAAAAAAGGCTTCCAGAAAGGAAGAATTCAGCGGAGTTCTAATGGCACCACGTGCTCTCCGGGTGAGGACCCGAGCCGATGCTCTCCTGGGCAAAGTTTGCAGGGAACTGACATTTGCGGGATCGCCGTAAATAAAATAAAAGTCTTTTCACAGTAAAACACTTTGGGGACTCCTCCGTTGTTGTTGACATTGATGAGGGTTTACAGGCAAAGTCACACTTAGGTCAGATTAATTCCTGGCGTAGCTCTATTGACTTGAATGGAATTACACCGGGGGTGAATTTATATTGCCACAGTAGCATAGAGAGGCCCAAAGCTGCGAGCAGGGCCCCATTGTGCTAGGCATTGTCCGGACACATAGTCAGAAACGGTCCCCTGCTCAAAGCGTTTGTAATCTTAATAGACAAGACAAAGGGTGGGGGGGGGGGGAGGAAACACTAGCGTCCCTGGTCTGCAGCTGGGGACTGGAGGCATAAAGGCAAGATCGTTCAGCCAAGGTGACACGTGAAGTAACAGCAACTGAGCCCACAGGCCCAGGCTGGTGCCTTAGCCACAAGCCCAGTCAGCAATCTTTCTCTTTCTCTATCAGGCTGTTTAAAGGCCCCTTGTATGTTATGAGGCTAGTTTGCAAAGCCCTCCCTCCTCTTCTCTGTTCAGTCGCTCCCAAACCTCTCTCTCCTTCGATGATGCTTTCCCAGGCTGGCTGGCCGCTCAAGGTGTGTCTACACTGCAGCTGGGAGCCAGGCTGACAGACTCACATAGCAGAGTGGGCGTGGCGGCCCTGGCTAGCAAGCCTACCCATGCCCCCGGGTCATAGCGCCAGTGACTATAGCCCGCAAGCCACAATGTCTACACTACTACACACAAGCTTAAACCCCGCTAGCCTGAGTCAGTCTACACAGCCGGAGGGCTTGCTGCCAGCTGCAGTGTAGACATTCTCTCAGGGTTCATTCATCCCGTGATGGTTCAACTACCCCCCTACAGCTGATTCTGATTGGCTGGAGATCAGGTGGCTCAGGTTAGTTAGCAGACCCAGCTGGGCATTTTCACAAAGGGCTGGGCAAGCCCTGGAGAGGGAAGACCTGGGGAAGACACATGCTCTCTCTGAAGGAAGGCTGAGACGCAGAAAAGGGAGGGGAGCAGATAGGCTTCTCCAGGGGGCAGCTGGAAGCCTGGCTGGAGACAGGGTCTCTGAGGAGCTGTTCGCTGTTGCCTCCCTGAACTGCTGAAGGAAGGGAGGAGTGGGCCAGCCCCTGGAGGACAGTGGGTTAATTGCCTGTGGTTTGAAAGGAGGAGGATCTAAAACAGGAGAGGCACACCTATGCCAAAGCAGCTGCTAGCTAAGCCCAGCGGGGCTGAAGGTTTGGTTTGTACACATCTTGCTGGGATTTGGTGAAAGACTCGGAGGCCCTGGGCTCTGTAACATGGCCTGGCCTGAGGGCCAGGTCACTCCTATGGATGGAGTAGGCCAAAGAAAGGTGTGGGGAAACTGAGGCAAAAGGTGCTGCAACACCCCAGGCAGCCAGGAGGAGCCATGTTGGGGCAGTCACTTTGCTACAGCTGCCTACAAGCAACCAGCTGATGAATTCGTCCACTCATTTATCCCCATTTGCCCGTCTTAGGGGTAAGCTGCTCTTGTATCCAGAGGGAAGGGATCCACCTACAAGGACACCGGAACTCCAGTTGAGGGGAGCTGTGGGGAAAGTCAAGGAGATTAGACGGTGGAGGGGACTGAAGTGTGTTTAGCTTAAAACAACGCCCCTCACCTCTCAGCTCCCTGGCCCGTCTGCTTGTAGTCATCATCTCTTCTCTGTATTTATATAGGGCCCAGCACAATGGGGTCCGGATCCTAAATACGGCCATTGGGACCTACCAGAATATAAATATTTCCTGCTAATAATCCCCTTTTCCCACTTTATGTTTGTCTCTGGGGCAGGAACAGTGTCTTTCCACTGTGCTTGGAAAGTGCCTATCTCCTGGAATATAGATAAAGAATAAGAGTAACAGTTTAGTACCCTGTATTTTCTCCCTCTGAAGATACTTATACAATTAGTTGAAACCAGTGCCCCAGTAGTAAACCATACATACTATATCACCGGCCAAAGTTTGGATTTCTAGCTGGACTTGGATCTCAGTTTAACATCTCAGGCGCTGTGCTGTTCTGAGCTCCAAAGGCAGCGTTTCTGGTGGTTCTGTTGCATTCAGGTTCTTCTGGGCCTGGAGATGTCCCAAGAAGAGTTGGGTTTAGTGTCCCCTGTTAAGATGTTGCGGGATAATAACTTTGTTTGGCAGGAGAATCAATATATCTGGGATCCTTCGATATTCAACAGAATTTTTTTTTTTTTGCCTCTGAATAATTTACCATTTAAATCCACTTCAGTTAGGGAAATGTTTAGCTAGCCATAAAAACCATCTCCTTACAGTTTAGGGCAATGAGAGAATATAGGGAGAAATGCTAAATACGGTGTAGGGTTGTCTTTCTTGTGATGCTCTAAAATAACTTAACCATTCATTCCACTGTAGGCGGGGAGATGGGTAATACATTGTCTCCAAGTGTTGACTTTGGATCTTACAATCAAAGCCTATGAAAAGGGTTTGGATAATATTTACCTACTTTGGTATGCCTGCACTCTAGGTTACATTAGTTCTTGGGGCTGCTCTAGCTTGAGAAAAGAAACTTCCCCAGCTGTTTTGGAACCTGGGGAGGAGGAATGAAACATTTCAAGCCACCTGAACAAACAAATATTAAATAGCTCCGGTTTCCATCCACAGAGATGGAGACAGGGACCAGGTGTCAAGCTTCCGGATTCCCTAGGGCGGTGCAGAGCTGTTTGGCTGGCTCACCCTGACAGACAGAGGAGACGAATGTCATTCGCTCCCTTTCAGAAGTTATTGAAGGCTAAAGCCAAATGTCTCAAAAGTGGTCACTGATTTTTTGGGATCCCTTTAAAGTGAAGTGCTCTCTGTGTGTAAACTTGGTTCATGAATTTAATCGGAGCATGAAAGGCTGGAGGATGGCATTTTTAGGGTCTGATCCTGCATAAACTTACTACCAAGCAAAGTGCTTTAACATCATTGGGACTACCCAGGATAGTAGGTAACGCTCATGGGAGTATTTGTGGGGTTAGATCCTTAGTGGAATAGATTTCATGAGTGTCAGGATTCAGGGCCTGCCGCAGAGCCAGTCTCTGGAGGATTTAACGAGCTCAGCTGGCCTGTAGTAGGCTGCCTAATTGGCTACACCGCCTGATTGGTTGGAAGAGTCAGCGGGTTGGCTCTTAAGCCAACAGCAGCTGCAGCACTTCAATGGCTACTCAAAGCATTTGCCTGTAGCTGTCAAAGCTTCTGCAATTGCTTGTTTCCACCTCTGTTCCTGCCCTGTCTCACTCCAGGTAAGCCGGTTCTGAGCCTTGGCTCTGATGCCTGCGTTAACTGCTAGGCATGACCGCCCACGTCCCAGTTACTGACAAGGGTTGCTAAATTTTAGTCTTTATTATTATTAATTGTATTATTATAACAAAAAATCATCTCTGGCTAATGCATTAGCAATGCCCTCCAGACAATAATGCCTGAATTATGGGCCTGAGCTAAAACCTGGAAAGTCTCCCATGGATTTCAAAAGACTTTGGATCAAGCCCCGTGACAAGAAGGAAAAAGCCTCCAAGAAAAATGACTGTATATTAAAAATAAGTTAATAGGTCGACTTCCAGCTCTGTGCAGATGGGAATTGGCAACTCCTTCAGGGTCTGACAGCAAACAATAAAACCCAGGAAATTCACAGCTCGATGGTCCTGCGGCACCAGGTCTAGTGAGACGCTAAACTATTTTCTCCATGATAGGAAAAAAGCGAAATATGCTGCTAGCCAAATGAGAACCAGAGCGATTGGAGGCTGCAGCCGGGAGCTCTTTAGAGCCGCTGGGACAGGCGGGGATATTTATTACTACTAGCGCACCGTTAGTATTTCACATGAGGATAAAATGGCACCCGCTTGGTTGCAAATCTCAAATGATCACAAGCTTAAATAGAAGCATCATTTCCTGCAGAGTGGAGCTGAGCTCTCGCCCTCCAATGCCAGGTTTCGGAGTCTCTTTGCCTCTCAAAGCAAAGGGGGTGGACGTCCCTCCATGTAAGCAGAGTCTAAATCTTGACTTGCCTCTGTTCCTTCCATTGTCCCCCTTGCATTCTCTTCGAGCCAGTGCCTCCTTTGAGCTAAGGCTCTCAGTTGTGCCAACTCATGCTGAATTGGGAGGTAGCTTTTGTCATGCAGATTGTGGCCTGCTAGGCGCTGAGATAACACTATTAAATGTGTGCCACTGGGCTCTCTACAGCACTCTGTAGGTAAAAAGGAGAAAAAAACCCGGGAGGCGGGGCTCTGTGTGCCCTTGGCTTTCTACTTTCACTCTCAGTCCGAGATTATTGCACTGTCTTTCAGTGAAGATAAATAAATCCAGCTCTCCCGTGCAGCTACGTAGTTTTGCATCCTTCAGGAGGAGCTAGAGAGACACAAGTAACAGGAATATAACTGGTCATTTATAAGCTGGCTTTTCGGTGAACGGTCTCAATGCTTGATGTATTTTGCAAACCGTGGTTGGTGCCCTGAACTCCTTGCTCAGGCGAAAAATGCACACATCAGCCTCCAGGTTCACGACACCTACCGCTGATGCAAAGATTCGAAGGTCAGAAGTTCCTTCTGATCATCTAGGCTGACCTCCTGCATTACACAGGCCAGAGACCTTCACCTGCAGTGGACAGAATTATTCTGCCCTATTATGTAGGGGGGAGGGATAGCTCAGTGGTTTGAGCATTGGCCTGCTAAACCCAGGGTTGTGAGTTCAATCCTTGAGGGGGCCACTTAGGGATCTGGGGCAAAAATCAGTACTTGGTCCTGCTAGTGAAGGCAGGGGGCTGGACTTGATGACCTTTCAAGGTCCCTTCCAGTTCTAGGAGATAGGATATCACCATTAAATTATTATTATTAATTAAAATGTTAATCAAGCCTGATAGAGATGTGGCCACCTCTGGGGTGGAAGTGGTGAGTCTTCCACAGCACGTAGCAATGGCTATACAGGTCAGGGGCCTGCGTCCCCTCTCACTTGCACTGGGTTAAATCCATTTGCATGCCACTGAAGGGCAATGAGTGAGAGGAGAATCAGCCCCCAGCAAAGAAAATGAAGAATACATAATAAAGTATCCAGAGTTTTCACTGGACAGAATAGGATGTAGAATTTAACCAGCAAACCAGGACAAAACCCCTATATTGGCAAAAAATAGAAATGGAATTTTTAATGTGTCTATAAACAGCCAGGGCTTTGTCTGCATTTTCAGGTCCTTGCACCTAGTAGAGTCACTTACACCTATGTAAAGTGGGTATAAAATGCTCCCATGTGGATGGAGGTTTCACGCTCACTTTACACCAGGGTAGGTGACGATCCAAGGGGCAAGAGAGTGCCTCTCATAGACCACAATGCCTACACTCATTATGGAGCATCGACTCAGTGCTAACTTAGGGCAGGTCTACACTTAAAATGCTGCATCGGCGCAGCTGCGCTGCTGGAGCGCTTAAGTGAAGATGCTCCCAGGCCGCCGGGAGAGACCTTTCCCATCCGCGTAGTAAAGCCACCTCCCCAAGCCCTCCATTGACCTAGCGTTGTCTACGCCGGGGGTTAGGTTGGTATAACTCTGTTGCTCAGGAGTGTGGATTTTCACACCCCCGAGCGACACAGTTATACCGATATAGGCTGTCGTGTAGACCAGACCATAGAAAGAAGAGCCCAACTGAGGCCTGCTTTCCACTGGAAAATGAGGTTGGTTTAACGATGGTGGTCCGGGGTGTGAAAAATCCACACCTGTGAGCAATGTAATGAAGCCGACCTACGGCCCTGTTTAGACGGCGCTAGATCGACAGAAGAATTCTTCCATTGACCGAGCTACCGCCTCTTGGGGAGATGGATTACCTACGCCCGTGAGAGAATCCCTCCCATCGGCTTTGGTAGTGTCTACACTGAAGCACTACAGCGCTGTAGCTGTGCCGCTAAAGTGTTTTAAGCGTGGACAAGCCCTCTCCGAATCAGTAACCCCAACCTGTGGTTTTTCTTGTCCCCTGTTCAGGTCCTGATGGGGTCCAACCCTGCTCGCCCTTAAGATGTGACTTAATGTTGTGTGAACTAAGATCTTTTGAGATCACCCAGCCTGGTGCTGATATGACAGGGGTAGTAAAAGCCAGGTTGGACGCAGGAGTGGGCGGCTTAGAACTGAGATGCAACCACGTGAGAGAAGTTGGGGCAGTGGGCAGAAGTAAAAATGCATCAATCCTGCAGTCATGTCAAGAGGGACAATAATAGTGTAACACAAACCGATGGCTGGAATTTGAAGCTAGAATTCAGCCTAGAAACAAAGTGTGACTCCTTAGGTGAGGGTAATTAACCATTGAAACTATTTACCAAGAGTCATGGTGGATTCTCCATCCGCGACAATTCTTAAATCAAGATGGGATGTTTTTCTAAAAGTTCTGCTCTAGGAATTCTTTTGAGGCAGTTCTCTGACCTGTTACACAAGGTCAGACTGGAGGATCATAATTGTCCCTTCCAGCCTTGGAATCTCTGAATCGAGGTTATTAAGCGGCTGTGGGAGGGAATGTCCCCACACCTTCTTGCTACTGTTGGACTATGGCTGTGAATTTCCCACTAGAAAAAGGTGAGACACTCAGGGCTAGCCTACACTAGAAGCGCTACAGCTGTACCAGTGCAGGTCTGGTGAAGACACTCTATACCGATGGGCGAGAGCTCTCCTTAGGTTTAGCTCTCACTTAGGTTGGTGTAACTTACGTTGCTCAGGGGAGTGGCTTATTCACACCCCTGAGCGACATACGTGGTAGTGTGTACAAGCCCTCAGTGAAAAGATCCTCTGCTTGCTGAGGTGTCGGCTGACTAGGAATCACTATGAGGGAGGTTGAATGAAGAACCCCTCCCCTTTCTATAATCCTGGTCACGGGCCTGAGAAGCTTTCACATGGCAGCTAACGGAGCGTTTGGCAAACAAAGCTGAGAACCAAGATCTGAGGCAGCAGACCAAGGGAGAGGGGGGGAAAACAGCATCTTTTGACTACTGGCAGTCAGTAGACACTAATACACTCATTTAGCTTTAAATAAGGAGCCCTGCTTTGTTACCCAAGAAAAATACACAGGCTAATAACTTTTTTAAAACCTGCTCTAAATATAACAGCAGAGCTGTAATGTAGAAGAGAGAAAATTATGGAAATGAGGGTTATCGGCTGATCAGAATAACAAGTGAACTTGATCTGGAATGGGGCAGCCATCCTTGGTAATGAGGATTATTTACACATGATTTCCCTTGCAAATCAGTCGCATGTTCCCAGAGTCACCAGCCCACAGTGAGACACTCGGTGCAGGGAGACATGCCTGTGTCTACAGCAGCAGACTTGCGCTAAACATTTGCATTAATGCAAAGTCCATATAACCCACTGGAGGCCTTGCCAAGTGTTAGACTTGAACAATAAGACAATGGCTGTAGGGTTGGGAGGGGTCCCCTTTATCCTTTTAAGAGACATAATTTAACTCTTAATAGCCACATTGAGCATGTAAACCAGCCCCGTTCTAAGAGGTGCAATGTGATCTTTAGGTGAGCTGAGATTAAAACATTTTTTGACATTAATGTGCATGGCTATTTCTTCTCATTATGGGGCTGTGTGTATGTTCTGTATCCTAGGATATCGCTTGCCAATGGGCTTGAAATCCACCACAGCAAGACCTGAATCTTAACCAGCTAGTCCAGCAGTTCTCAACCAGGAGTCTGTGTACCCCTGGGGGTACGCAGAGGTCTTCCAGGCGTGGGGTGGGGGAGGGGAGGCATGCAGCTTGTCACAAGTTTGCATTATGGGTTTGCTTCAGCACAGCCTGTGTTGGAGTGAGATGTTCTGTTGTCTCCCAGGCCCAAAGTTTCCTGAGTCCGAGAAACATGTCCCCAGAGGATATGCAGAAGGGGAAGATTAGGTTTGGGTTTGCCTGACCTTGAGGCCATCAGCACAGCCTGACTTCAGAATGATCCACATTTGCTCACCCCTAAACTCTATTCACTGTATTCTAGCAAAGAAATTATTTTCCGTCAGTTTTATTAATTTAGAAGCTCATTCATCTATGAACGATTCCTCTTAAATTTGGGGGCTGTTTTGATCCAGGTTTTGGATCGGCTGCAATAAAGATAGCTGCTATCCATAGAGCCCATGATCAGAGCAAAGGGACTTGATGTCAGGACTCCTTAGGTCAAAATTCTGCTCTCATTTACTCTGGTGTAAATCTGGAGTAATTTCACTGTCAGTAGAGCTACTCCAGATCTACACTGCTATAAATGAGGACAAGATTTGGTCTAAGATGTCTTCTTACAACCTTCCTTATATAAACTGCTCTTATTTTTCCCGCTGACTAAATGCCAGATTAATGCAAGCCACACTGTTGTGTTACTTTCACATGTTTTCTGGTCTGCAAATAGCCAACATGTAGCTTACACCACTGTTTATGTCAATGCTTACTTTGGCCCAGAGACATCCATGCAGCTGAAGTCAATGAGCTCAATTCTGCTGTCAGTTGCACTGATGCAAAACCCAGAGTCATTACATTATTACACCAGGTGTGAACTTGGCTTTGTATGTAGAATCAGCAAGTTCTGCTCAGATGGGAATGTTTAGCCATGGAGACCATGAACAACAGCAGCTTAAAGGGAGAAGTGCCAGATACTCCATGCTTTTAGTGCTCAGATACTACACTGATAGCAGGATAAAACCTTATGATTAGATAGAAGCCCTGCCAGAAAAAAATGGCAAATTTCAGCTCTGTCAGCCCCACCAACTGAACCGATCCTCCATGACCCAGCCAGCAACATCAGGTGCTGCAAAGGACCAGAGTTGTCTGAGTCCAAGTAATGCTGATCTCTGTGCAGCTGGGAGGGGATTTCCCATCAGTTCCAACACAGCTGCTTAAAAAACTCTTCCACTAAGTGAGCTAATATTTCATGAATAAATTGAAGTGGTCAAGTCCCATTTTGTACAGAAAGCACGCTTGCCTGCTGCGTAACCTCCTCAATACTTTCCAAAATCTAAATAACATCATGGTCTCTCTCTCTCTGCATAACAGTAGGATTTGGTTATTTGATTTTTTTTTTTTAATTTAATGCAAATGATCCTCTGTTCTGTGTTATTATGTAAAGAGCCAACTGAAATGTTAATGAGGGAGCCCAGAAGTATGCATATATTAACCACAGCAATGTAGCTTTACACCTATAGAGGCTGCACTAAATTAAACTTCTAATATGAGGGACAGGGGCCATGTTGGTAAAAATCTTATGCCAGACCCTCAATTAACTCTGAAACTTCTGTGTAGATTAGGGATAGGGAGGCTTGTTAATACATAGGATTCAAATACAGAGCTCGGGGAGGTTGTTATGTACTCAGCCAGAGAACAAACTGATACTTTCAATCAGAATGGCCTTTATTTGAGATTTAACAGAACTGGTTCCCCGCGGCATAATGGGAAATCATATGGCTATGGTCTCGTCTTCACTGCAGAATTAATCTGATTTATAACTTGAGTGTTTAGAAGAGTAGTGGACCTGGAATGCACCAGCACAGCATTCCAATACTTTTGCCACATGGAGGACACATAGGGTTGCCAATTGTCTAATCGCACAAACCCACACACAGGCTCTGCCCCTGCCCTGTCCCTTCTCTGAGGCCCTGCCCCACTCTCTCCTTCACCCCCTCCCTCCACCGCTCGCTCTCCCTCACTCACTTTCACGGGGCCGGAGGTTGGGGTGCGGGAGGGGGTACGGGTGCAAGCTCTGAGAGGGAGTTTGGGTGCTGGAGGGGGTCAGGGCTGGGGCCGGGGGTTGGGGTGATATGTAAGCTGCCCTAGCCCAGCATTGGCCCCAGGAGGCGCTGTGCCTCAGAGACACTCCACTGAATCACAAGTTCTCTCCTGCCTTCTTTTTTGGTCCTGAGGATAGTAATGTATTGCTGGATCCCATACCTTACCTCCGCCCGTCCTCCTGCCCCAGGAGGGAATATGCAGAGGATTAGCCCTGCTTACTCATCCCTGCCTGGACCCAAGATGCAGATAGCCTGACTGGGACACAAGATGAGGGAGAGGAGAGTTGGGTCTGACTCCCAATCTTGCTCCCCTGTGTAAGTGAATTGTCAAAGTGGGATTAAGTTATAAGCACTGTAGGTCCATGCCAAGGGCCCCGACTTCTGGAGTCGTGTGAATATATAAGAATCCCAGCTTTCATTTGAGATGAGAAGTATGTTTCTAGCCCTCACCGTGCGACAAAAATCTTGAAAATGTGATCGCAATGTGACCAACACAGTGGTGTCTGCCTGAGTCTGCAGACAGCCTAGAATACCAGCTGTGAGATGGGAGAATCTCAATGGGGTGTTAACTCCAAGACCCCCGACTCTGTGCATCCTGCCAATACTAACCCAGCAGAGGTCTCTGTGTGTGGCGTAGGGAAAGTGTACAGCAGACCCAGCCAAACAGATATGCACCATCAGCTGAGATAAGTACTGGGGACCCACTGCTCGCAAGGAAGGGGGGGGACCCCTTCTGCTGCTGCTCCTGGGGAGAGCAGGAGAACCCATGCCTCTGCCTCTCTGGGGTGGGAGAAGTCATTCCTTCCACCACCATTCGTTGGGGTATGGAGCCAAAGTGTGAGGGCAACGCCCTGGGAGTGGAGCTACAGGGAGCCCCAGGACGTGGTGTGCTTAGGGCCCCAGTTTGTCTCTGGCCTGATGCATTGTCTGAGTCACAATCTAGCCCTTAGTTACAGTTACTAACACTAAAGGTTAATACTGTGGCCTGGTCCCCATCTGCTGTGGGTCACTATACCTGATGTCATGCACTAGCAGAGGAGAGGGGATTTCTGCAAAGGGTTTAGAATGTCATAGGCCTTGTCTCCCCACAGAGGCCTGGTCTACACTAAATGGTTAGGTTGACGCAGGTACATCAAGCAGGGGTGTGGAAAAAATCCACACCCCTGAGCAACATAGTTAAGCTGACCTAACCCCCAGTGTAGACAGCTCTAGGTCAACAGAATAATTCTTCCTCCAGGCTAGCTACTACCTCTCGGGGAGTTGGATTATCTACACTGATGGGAGAACCCCTCCTGTCTGTTATGGGAGTGTCTATGCTGAAGTGCTACAGCCTCGGAGCTGCAGCTGTGCCTCTGGAGCAGTTCAAGTGTAGACGAGCCCAGCTTGCACCGGTTTAGTGGCACAGACCCCTGTGTGGACACTCTCATTTCAGTCTCAGTTAAACTCATTTAGACACAGGTTTAAGTCAACAGTGTGCTCTTGTTGCCAAGAAGGCTAACGGCATTTTGGGCTGTATAAGTAGGGGCATTGCCAGCAGATCGAGGGACGTGATCGTTCCCCTTTATTCGACATTGGTGAGGCCTCATCTGGAATACTGTGTCCAGTTTTGGGCCCCACACTACAAGAAGGATGTGGAAAAATTGGAAAGAGTCCAGCGGAGGGCAACAAAAATGATTAGGGGTCTGGAGCACATGACTTATGAGGAGAGGCTGAGGGAACTGGGATTGTTTAGTCTCCAGAAGAGAAGAATGAGGGGGGATTTGATAGCAGCCTTCAACTACCTGAAGGGGGGTTCCAAAGAGGATGGAGCTCGGCTGTTCTCAGTGGTGGCAGATGACAGAACAAGGAGCAATGGTCTCAAGTTGCAGTGGGGGAGGTCCAGGTTGGATATTAGGAAACACTATTTCACTAGGAGGGTGGTGAAGCACTGGAATGCATTACCTAGGGAGGTGGTGGAGTCTCCTTCCTTGGAGGTTTTTAAGGCCCGGCTTGACAAAGCCCTGGCTGGGATGATTTAGTTGGGAATTGGTCCTGCTTTGAGCAGGGGGTTGGACTAGATGACCTCTTGAGGTCCCTTCCAACCCTGATATTCTATGATTCTATGATTCTAAGGCAAACCACAAATAGGCCACTCCAAACTGGGTTTGAATCAAAATCAGAGGGTCGGCACAGCCTTTTGGGGTATATCTGCACTAGGAAGTAGGGTTTGTTTGTACCATGTGTTAGCTAATATGAGGTGAAATCCTCATGCGAAGGCAGATGATGATTTCACACTTAGTGTAACCCACTGGTCAGTGTGTGTGTTACAGGTTCCCCTTTGTGTTGATCCACAGAAGATGGGGGCGGTAAAGCTAGGGGCTATGGTTCTTCAGCTCAGGTTGCAGCAGCTCATGCTTTTAGCTCGGGCGGTCCTTGGTTCGATCCCTGGTTTGTTGGCCAAGAGGTCAGCCGTCACATGAGCAGGTTGAGGCAAAGACTATGAGGGAGAGGCTAGGGTTTCTCTCAACCTACTAACATGTTAAAACAACAAACTGCCTTGTCTTCACTAGGATTTTACCTCCTGTTAGCTAACACATGGCAAGAAAACACCTTTTTTTCCTAGTGAAGATGAGGCCTTGCTGTTGGTTTAAAACTGCACCTTGAGAAGCCCCGACAGAGTATTTGAATGACATGTACCAGGATGTTGCCTAATACAAGAAGATGGGGTGGGATGACCTAGTCACTGAAGACCCTGGTAGGCGGGATGCAAAAAAAAACATTTTTTTTTTGACTCAGCAGACGCCTGAGGGCTCCACTGAGGTCCCGCCTACGTCAAGTGCTGAAGGAAAGAAAATCTTCCTCCTTAACACTGTTCTCATTCACTGCCCAGCACTGTTATTGCTTTTCTCTAAGGCGTTGCACAGGACTTGTTCCCAGCTGGAAAAACTGCTATGCGAATAATATGACCAATCAGAGCTTTATGTTCTACTTTCCAGAAGGATTTTCAAAGGTTTTAATTCAGGCAAGTCCTTTGAATTGGAGAAACTTCATAAAATAGCCTGAAAGCCTGGAAGGTAGCAGCTGCCTTGAATCATTTCTAATTCATCCTACATTTAACATGGATAGTATATATTGTTTAGAAGCACAAGTACAGCTCCCATGAGGGTAACACAAGTGCTATTTGGTAGACAGAGGTCCATAAAGTTCTAACTTATAACTGGATCTCGGGTTTTTCTTGGTCCTGGTTCGTTTCTCAACATGCTGGAGATTTGGGGACATTCGGATCCAAACTTCGTGGGTTGGGCCCATCTCAAGATATAATTAAATGTAGCCATTAAAAAAAGTATGAACTCACTGGAATGTCAGGAATCTGAAGGTGAAATCCTGGCCCCACTGCAGTCAATGGGAGTTACACCATTAACTTCACTAGAGGCGGGATTTCACCCTGAATTATCTGAGAGCTCAACATGTAAAGCTTCGGTTTAATAGTTAAATGGAAAGTGGAAACTAATTATCAATGGTCATATCTGAGAACTGTGCCAGTAACATGGGGCCTGATCCAAAACCCATTGAAATCAATGGAAAGCTTAATGAAGAGAACATTGATTGCAGCGACGTATAATATGGAATTACAGAAGGTTTTTAAAAAATTGGATATTCAAAATTTCAGCAAAAATATTTGCAAAAAAATGTGCAGTTGTTTCTGACCTGCTAATCAAGTGGTTGAAACGTTTGAAAAATACGCAATTTCAACAAAATATTTCCCAAAAGTTTCTTATAATTTTGACCACTGCAAATGGAATGAAAGGCACAGAACAAATCAAACCATCTCTGACTAATGAAAGTCACTTCTGCTATGGGACTGAACTATATTAATTACTTTTTACAAACTCGCCTTTTCGCTCAGAAGAGGAAGATCATTTTGATCAATGCAATTCCTCTGAGGCAAAGCCAGATACAAAAGCATTTTCGGGGGGTTCAGCGAGAGGACGGCCCTGAGTCTTTTCTGCATGGTCCAGGAATAACGCACAAACATCCACTACTAGAATGTTCTTTTAATTAAAAAAATAAACATGCTTCCCTAAGGGGATTTTGTGTGGGTTTATGTTTCTTTTTTTAGGATACATTTTAACCCCTTGGTAGCCCATAACCCTCCTAGAGCCGGACACACACCAACTTTAGGGAAGTTTAGATTCTGGATCTGAATTTCTCACCTCATTTCACCTCTCTAATGGACTAACCCACCTTCCCCCTAGATTTCAGTTCTTCCTGATGTTTGGAATCCAAACTTCCCCCAATCTGAAATTCATGACATGGGCACAACTTCACTCCAATCTACAGAACTACTTTTCCTCATTTGTAGTGCCAGATTCTCAACTGAGTCCCGACCCCTCTGTGCCTCCTGGCATAGGGGACATGTTGGGGGAAAGATAGGTGTTAAGAGGGGTTATTCCCAGGAGTCTCTGGGTGGCTTAGGGACTGATAATGGGCTACAAAACCTTTCACCTGTGGGTTGCTGTCTTAAATCCACCCCAGTCTAGTTGTGATAAAAACCCCTTTACCAAGAACAGCCTGCTCAGTAAGAAATGGGTGGGTTGGTCTCAGTTCAATCCCTAATAGACAAGTTGTCATGTCACAGTAACTAAAGACAAACTAGTCTCTCTTCTTGGCAGACACAACACAGTGGCCAATGGTGTATAGAAACCAAACTCCCCTCTCCGTTCCTAAAGGTGACCAGATCAGGGCTATGACACACTGGTCTAAATCCGGTTGTTGGGTTTCATGTGCTGGTATTGGTGGCCTGTGATGTACAGGAGGTCAGACCACATGATCTGGTGGTCCCTTCCAGCCTTAAACTCTATGACCAAGAAGGTGTGAGGAAGCAACCAGTACTGGTGCTTGGGGATGTACCTGTTCCCTGGACAGAGAATTTTGGTTTCCCAGGGCTGCCATCATGAGCACTGACTTAGAAATGCAAGAACAACCGAAATGGGCTCTGTAAATTACATAACACATTGGGGGGGGGGGAGCACGTCCTTAATTTTGCATGTTTGTTTCAGTGTTGCAAGGGATGGATGGGTCTCAAAAATCACAAAGAAATGTTCTGTAATTTATGGACAGCCTCAAATGGGGTTCTGCTGCTCGCTTGTGAGAGCTGCTCACCCCCACGCCCCCCCTGCCCAACCCAGAAGTGTGCTCTGTTGGCTTTTGAAATGGAATTCCGTTGCAAGGAATTTTAGGTTAATAACGGCTTTTCCATATGTCTCCTTATCAGCTTCAGCATGACCTGTGGAGCACAAATGGCTGAATTTTCTCTTCTTTCAGACTGTTAAGAAGCTGAAGTCTCAAGGGGATCGTTGCAATTTCCAGTGGAACCAACTACCTTTCCCCACGCTTTTTGTTTTCTGACATGCCGGTAGTTTCCAGAACCAAGAGTGCTACTAACTACTTCTTAAACTATTATCACAGAAAATGCGAGGGGGTTTATTCTATTAAGACTGGCATTTTTTTAAAGAGTCCCATTTTTCTTTTCACTTTTAGCTAAAAAGTTTCAGATTGCAGCTCATCCATCTAACTGACATCCAAATACCCCTCCCCCACAAAAATACAGAACAAATATCAGTAACCCACAGCTATGTTATTGGTAAAAGGAAGAGATAAGTTTAACAATGGGCCAGATCCTCCGCTGGTATAAATCAGTAGAACTCTACTGAAATCAGTGAAGGGACGCAGTGGAATGGTCTCAGATTCCTGTTGCTCTCTGGGGCATTGCTTCTTGCTTCTCTCTGTGGATCTCTCTCTCTCCCTCCAGCTTTGTCGCTGATGGTGTGTTAGCCAGGCCTGACATAGCTTCCTCTGCAGTGACACCGCCATGGAACTCTGAAGCCAGGATAGGGCGACCATACAGCAAATGTGAAAAATCAGGTCAGGGGTTGGGGGGTAATAGGAGCCTATGTAAAAAAAAAAGACCCAAAAATCGGGACTGTCCCTATAAAATCGGGACATCTGTTCACCCTAAACCGGGATTATACTTGAAGGCCAGAAGGAAGAGACTGTTGCTACAGATCCAGACCTAGTTGATCAGGAAGACCATAAGGACCAAAAAAATTGGTCAGAACAGGGGGCTCTTAAATATCCATATCATTATATACTGTTTCCTATAATTATTCATGACAGATACACTTTCTGGAAGAAATGTATGAGTTTCACTTAGTGAGTCAACCAGCTTGACAAGAAGGCCTGGCACTTAAGTCCCCATAAAAGTACTTTTTAGACTTAGTTTCTAGCAGATGCTGCCATATGATGTGTAGGGAGCATGATCTACAGTTAAGGCTCTGGACTAAAAGTCAGGAGATCTGGGTTGTATTCCCAGCTCTACTTCAGACTTCTCTGTGACCTTGGCACTTAAAGCCAGATCCAACTGAAGTCAGCGGAAATTTTTACTAGAGATTTCAATGACAATCGGATCAGGTTCTTAACAGCTCAGTGCCTCATGTTCTTCATCTATTACATGGGAATAACAATATTTACCTACCTTCCCAGGAAGGTCTGAGGCTTAAATCAGTACTTTGAGATCCTCAGATGGCAAGCACCATGTAAGTGCAAAGCACTCTTGAGTTATTACATATTTTGGAAGTTCAGAGTAGTTAATGTTACCCAAGGAAAACCACCTCAAGGCTAACAAAATCCAACAAAAACAACATAAGAAAGAAAGGTCTTAAATGTGTACATTGACAATCAAAACCAAGTTTAGCCTGTATTATAAGGATAGGAAGAAAGCAGTCAGAAATTGTTATCCTCAGTGAGCTTTTGAGGCGAGATCTGAAAATATTATCTCTATCTTGTGCAGATCTTTGGGTTACTATAAAGGTGACAGCATTCCATTTTCAACATGCGCCAATGACTTACCAGTAGAACTGAATGATACATCTCAATTAACATTGCTTTTCCCCCTCCCCCCGCAACATTCACACAGTCAACAGCCCAATGTTGCCATGAAACTCACATCAAATCTCATAATCAAATTTGTTGTCCTTTGAATTCATTCCTTATCTACATCTAATATACCTGGCATTTTTGGAAATTTTTATATTTTTCTCCCCTCTGTGTGTGTGGTTTTTATTATAATTCATAGGCAATTCCTTGACAGCAACAACAACAAAATCTTGGCAGAAACTGACTTGAAGGAGCTATGTTTGTGATGTTCAATGAACTTCCTAGCTACCAATAATTCCAGTTGGCTGGATTTTCTTAAACTACATCCTCTCCTCTGCAGGGTGTGCAAGTGGTCAGCTCCTCACAGCTTACAGAGATCCAACTGGCTGCATAAGGCTGCCTTCGAATGGGTACTGCTTGGGAGGAGGGGGAGAGAAAGAAGTTTATTAGTTCTTTTTTCTTTTTTAAAGAAGTTGCTTCTCCCGAGTCTAAATATTTACTGCCATTTCTAGACAAAAAAATTAATAAAACTATTTGTTAAGCAAGATTCTGATTCCCAATTATTTTGCCTTTGCAACGTTTAAAAAAAAATCCAACTTTGTTTGTGCATTCTTATTGCAAACACAATGCCAACAATGGCTAAATAGACAGCATAATAAATAGCATCACAATGCTAACATAAAGGCCTTTCTGGTACTGCATACAAAATATAAACTGTGCCATTCCATTATTATTCTGTAGGCCTCGCTGAAACAGTGCAGTTGAAATTCCACCCCCAATGTGCATCTAATCAGCCATTCAGAACCTCTTAATGACTTGTCAGTTCTTTGCCCTGCCATTTTCTGTCCAATTAATTCTTTTATTGTGCACCGGATAAAGGAAGACAAAGGCCTTCCATGCAATAATGAATCATTAAAATTCAGCAGCTCCTCTCTTCTGCTCTTGGCTTCTCACCAGTAACTCAGCCTGTTTTGCATTCGTTATGTGTGTGGTGGTTAAAATTCACTCTACCTCAAACAAGACCTTTCAAAAGACTTAACCCTTTCCAGGATGGAGAATTCAACTACCATATGGTAAATTTTTAAAAAATTTAAAAAGGAGGGGGCAGACTGTGTGTGTGTGTGTAAGTTGGGTGTATTATGTATTAATGTCACATATCTACCTGTCAATCACTGTATCGCATGCACGCGCACACACACACACACACAAACATGTATGTTTGAGAATGACTGTAGGAAATGATAGTGTGTGTATGTATTACTGTAGGCTAAAATTGTACAACCTGCATGCCAGCAGGCTTCTAAGGAGCGGTCAACACATACATTTGCATTGGTTCAGCTAAGCCACTGCAAACTCCTGTGTGGATGCTCACTTTGGATTACGAGTGGCCTCTTTCTTGTTCATAAGCAACTGATGCTAAAATGCAATGAGCCTGGTTTAAACCGGAATCTGAGTGGCCACACAGCCTTTTTGCACAGGTTTAACTACATGAGGAAAAAAAATCTCCCCTTCACTTAAAGCAGTGCAACGCTGCATGTAGACAAGCCCTAAATCCATATTGAGGCACCGTGGTCACA
>NW_020664444.1:5123328-5141716 GCF_002925995.2 Terrapene triunguis | reverse complement strand
CTGCATGTAGACAAGCCCTAAATCCATATTGAGGCACCGTGGTCACAACCCAGTGAAGTCAAGAGAGGTCGACAGACGTGCTGGATCTGAGGTGTAAAGAGAATCTTCTTTTTAGGTGACTAAATATGAGCAGCAGGGGCAAGATTTTCAATAGTGTTTAGGTGACTAAAGATGCAGACAGGGGCTTATTAAATGCACCTACACAGGTTTTGGTTATAGATACTCTGGGGCAGATCCTTTGCTGTCAATTGTCATAATGCCATTTTTAATTTATGGAGATATCCTATCTCCTAGAACTGGAAGGGACCTTGAAAGGTCATTGAGTCCTGCCCCCTGCCTTCACTAGGAGGACCAAGTACTGATTTTGCCCCAGATCCCCAAGTGGATTGGGCTCACAACCCTGGGTTTAGCAGGCCAATGCTCAAACCACTGAGCTATCCCTCCCTCCCCTTAACTTCAATGCAGCTGTTCACAGCAGCTGAGGATCTTCGCATGTATCTCAACTTGCTATAAACTTATCACCAAGAGCCCTGGATCTACGGATCTAAGAGATTATATATGAGAAAGAGAATAATTGATTTTCTGATTTCAGTTTGAGAGCAAGTATTAAGCATGGGCTATCTAGTTTTAGTGGAAGATATTGCTTCTCGTTTTACTTCTCATTTAGCAAGGTTCTAAAGGACAATACACTTTGTTTCCACCTAAACCACAAACCCAGCTTCTGCAGAAGCCACAGCCCCTGGGATGAAATCAGCACTTCACCTTCACTACAAGTGCCCCGGGAAGCCCATTGACTGAATGCTAGAAACCCTTTGGCTCAGCTCCTTCCCGCATACTGCACCTGGGCCAATCATTTCACTAGGCCTGAGTGGCGCAAAGAGTCAGAACAATCATGCCTGGAAAACCAAAGGTTTGGGTCACTTTTGTTTCACATCTGTTGGAAGCTGGGCTAAGAAAAACAGTCGCTGGGACT
Organism: Terrapene triunguis; assembly: GCF_002925995.2. Lineage (NCBI taxonomy): Eukaryota > Metazoa > Chordata > Testudines > Emydidae > Terrapene > Terrapene triunguis. The sequence goes on along the minus strand of NW_020664444.1, from coordinate 5,140,743 downwards.
GATCCCACTCTGTTGCTTGGTGGCTGGGAGGAACTAGTTGGAAATCCGTATTGGTCTGGCAGGTAAGGGAGGGACTGTTCTGCCAGCAGGACTGCAAAAGAGAGAAGCGATTTGTCATAGGCACCAGTTTTCAGTAGGGATTGTGGTATGGCCTCTCGGGTCCTGTTTTCTGCTCTGCCACTGAATCACAGGGGAAAGCAGGCCGGGTTCCGCCCAACTTCATGGGATCATGCACCCCTGTGCAGAATGGACTTAACACACCACCATACTGCTTGAGTTCCTTTTACCCCGGTTCACACTCACTTTGCCCAGGTGTAAATAATGATGCCAGGCAGTGGAGAATCAGGGTTTATGTGCCTCAGTTTCCCCATCGGTAAAATAGGAACAATCTTTTTCCGACGTCTCGGGACTGCAGTGAGGCTTAGTTCACTAATGCGACTTAGGGGCTATGGTGATGAGCGCCACTGGGCTGAATAAAGCATTGTGAGAATCTAGGCTGACGTCAGCATAGCATGTGAGTGCAAAGTGGTGTTCATGCACTTCTCCGTGCTCTGTGAAGAGCATCGATGAAGGTGCTGTTTGCTCCCAAAGACAAGTCTTCTATACCAGCACCAAGGAAACCACGATTCCTGGGGTTTTTAGTTCCTTGAAGATTAAGGTACAGGCCACGGGCCTCAGTTTAGTCAACACAGTTCCAGGAACAAGATGCCAAGAACAAAATCTTAGTTGCAGAAGGCATCGGTCTGCCCAGTTTGATGCTGTTACTGGACCATAGGTTAATGATGTTTCTCTGGCTAGCTCCCGAGCTGTGTGAGACTTAATGGGCCAGAGTCTCCTCTCATGTATACTGGTTAATTTCACTGGCTGTAGCAGCATTGATTTCCATGGACTTACTCTTGATTTACATCAGGGTAAGCGGCAGGAGAACCAGGCCCAGTTACCTTGATCTGCAGGGATCTGGACAAACCTTTCTTTTGGTTTTGTGTCAATGGGGCGCATGGACCCCGTGCCCAGCTTTCAAATACCCCCCAAAAGAATAACAGCATTCCACACTCCCTTTGCACAGGTGTAAACACCCCCACCAGCTCTGACGGGTGGAGAGGAAGGTGCAGCAACTCCACCAGCGAGCCCTGGGGTTGGAGCAGTGCTGAGCTTGTCTCAGAAGCCGTTCAAGTTGCCAAGTCCTTTTTGTTTGGGGGTGACAGCTTTTTATTTTGCCGCAACGGGAAGGTCTAATTCCTCCACGTCTCGCTAGGGTCCTGGTCTTGGCTTTATTGCATCATGCCTTTGCATATACAAAACTGTGGCTGATGCTTCCCCTGCACTTTGCATCGCCAACGCATTTTTCAGGGATTGAATTTCATGGTCACGCTTGCTTCCAAAACTGCCTCCGACTGAAGAACATAGGACATGCCACACTGCGCGGCACAGACCAGGAAGTCCAATATCCTATCGCTGAACGTGTCCAGGACCAGCTGCTTCAGAGGAAGGTGCAGTCAGATTGTGCCGATCCACTCTGATGATTTCATATGCCATCCCCTGCCACAAAGGGCTTTCCAATTTGCTTTGCATTAAAACCCACTTTGCCAGTGCTCGATGTCCAGGGTATAAGACGAATAGATTTTTAAGGCCAGCAGGGATCATTAGGTCTAGTCAGATCTCCTGTAGGCCATGGTATTTCCAGGGGCGGCTCCAGGCACCAGCGCAGCAAGCACGTGCCTGGGGCGGCAAGCCGCGGTGGGCGGCCTGCCGGTCGCTGTGAGGGCACCAGTCAGGCGGCTTTTGGCGTCCCGCCTGCGGGAGGTCCGCCGGTCCCACGGCTTTGGCGGTAATTCGGCGGCAGGGATGCTGAAGGCGCGGCACCGGAGGACCTCCCGCAGGCATGCCGCCAAATCCGCATGACCTACGGACCGCCCGCAGGCGCGACACCGAAAGCCGCCTGACTGCCATGCTTGGGGCGGCAAAAACCATAGAGCCGCCTCTGGGTATTTCATCCAGTTACTCCTGTATTGAGCCCAGTAACATTTGTGTGACTAAACCGTCTCTCCCAGAAAGGCATTCAGTCAGACGTCAAGAAATGGAGAATCTCCCACTTCCCTGGGCAGTTTGTTCCGAAGACTCATCATCTTCACTGTTAAATGGCGGTGCAGTGTATTTCAGGAGGGAGAAAAGGGAATAAGCAGGTAGATGGATGTGGGGTCAGTCAAAATGGGACAGCTTCAACAGCAGTGCTTCCCGCTGACGGGCACTATGGAGCAGCGTTGCTGGGCTGCAGCAGGAGTTCTGAGGGCTAGCGACTTTGGTCCGCCCGTAGGGCTGGGAAACTGAATGGGCGATGTCAGTCTCTTTTCTGTGTACTGCTCCTTTAAATGCAGCAGAGTTTCTCTCTGACGGCTGCAGAGGCAGCTGTAAAGCATCAGGCACTTTGTGCTTCGGTTCAGGTGCAGACTGTTACATGGTGAGTCACAGTGCACTCTGCCTTTCTCTCTCCGAGATCTAGAGCTTGCCTCTTCGTTCAGCACACCCGGTATGTGCCACTGATGTCAGCTCAGCACTATGGTCATTCAAAGCATTACAACACTTGGAAGGTGAGTAATATGATCTCCCTTTGTGGAAAATGAGGCACAAGGAGGCAAAGTGACTTGCCTAGGGTCATCCAGTCAGTTAGTGTCAGAGGCAGAATTAGCTCCTAGGTCTGAATTTCAGTCTCTGACAGGCCCAAGGCCACAGTAATTATTGAAATATGACTGCAGTGTATTTACACAGTAGAAAAAGTTTGGTTCATCTAAAATTTGAAAAGCTCAATTCGCTGCATTGATTAATCTGATGATAGAAAGTCAGTATTTGAAACTCTGGCATTATTAAATCTTAAAAGAAAAAGCCCGTCCTCCTGCCTATAGCAACAAGTTGGGACAACATTTGGTAATAGGACAACAACAGTGTAACAGAGGGTGGAAACTGTCCCATTCTGTTTTCTTCCTCCTTTGAGAAGGATCAGTCTCCATTTTGCGCCTTCTCTCTGCACAGTCTGCAAATGTTGCTGCAGAGCTGAATCCATGTTGTCCAGGGAAGGGGTGTTGCCAGTTCTCAGGGTGTTAGAGCAAGACTCACACTATCTGGTATTTTTTCTTAAATCCCCAGCTCCTGGAGTCAAGTGATCATGTGAGACTCTCAGCTCTTTTTTTATATAATTTGGAATGTTTTCAGCTCTGGGGGTTGCAGAAATAAGTTTGAAACTGGGCACCTCCCTCCCCACAAACAGAGGATCAAAAGTCAACAAGAACCCTACACTTATTATTGTTTATATTTCATTATTTCAGCCAATCTCTTGATTTGGGGTGGGAGCTGACTTCATGACTTTTGAACATTTGGAGCCGACAATTTCGGGTTCGTCTCAGTACTTTTCAGAAGGACCATGCTCCAGCACAGTTTTCGTGAGCCAGCATAGCAGCAGCCTGAAAACCTTCTGCTGGAGGATCTGAATGTGCCCTCCTAATGTGACAATATCGCCCCATCCAACTGCGTTCTCCTGCTTTCTCTCGCTTAGCTGCCTGAATCTCCTCTGCTGCTCTAGTCAAATCCCTTCACAGTCCCTAGGACTAAACTTAAAGGGCCTGATTCTCCTTTCTTGCACTGGTAAATCTGGAGTTACTCCATTGAATTCAATGACCCCAGACCTACAGCTGCAACCCAGAAGCACACAGGACAGCTAGGATGGGTGTGTGCCAAGGCGATTTCTGTGCCCATCAGGGCAGCCTATGGAGTACTCTGAACAATGCTAGCTGCCAATGCCCCCAAGGTGCTGCCATAGCAGCTGGAGGTTGCTGCTGAACAGAGAGATCCTGGCTGCATCCTCTTTTCTCCAGCCATGCTTCGATGCCAGGCATGGGGGCGGGGGGGTTAATGTAGGCACCATTACAGCAGCTGTATACAGGGGCGATCCGCCCAGGCTGGCTCAACGGAACCATGTGGCCCGGAGACTCTGTTCCATTAGTTTACACTGGTGTCAATCTGCTGTGAGAAGAGAATCTGACCAATCAAGGCTAAGAAACTCTTGGGGGTCCAGACTCTCAGGATGTGGGAACCTTAGTGAATGTGCCGGTTTGTTGCCTTTAACATCACAGCAAATGTCCTAATGCTCCGGAGGTTTGAATAACCAATGGAAAATCGGATGCCAAAATGGATCAGCCCGTTTGCTGGTGGGACCCTATGGTACATGATCTTCCGGCTGAGGTTGTGCTTTTCTGGCTGTGAATTACCTCTGCCCTACCTAGAGCTGGCTGGCATTGCCAAGTCTGCCAATTTGAATGCCAGTGGCCTGTGTTGGCCTGGCAGTGGCTTGAATAATATGCTCGCTGCAGCCCTCACTTATTTCAGGTTTTTTCTGCAATTTGTGGGGAACATGCAGACAGAGGGCTCTCCCCCGTGGCCACTGCAACACAAAGAGCTGTTTCGCCACACCTACCTTTCAGTCTTTTGCGAAACCTACGTGAAAACCAACAACGTTGAGTGTTCCTCAAGGGAGACCAAGGAACTATGCAATTTGAGGGCAATGTAGGACATGTCTTATTTTTAACGGCCGCATCAATGCGGACTTTGTTCACCCAAAGCCGAGCTCGGCAGCCCTTCGGTAATCCGGACAGGCGTATGCATACATCCTCCCAAAGTATTCATTTGACGAGCTGTTTGGAACAGGCCAGCGTTCAAAGGGTTAAAAAGGGTCGGAGCGAAGCCTTCTTTAGGAAGGTTGTCGCTCTGCAGAGTGCTTCCTATTCAGTCTGACCATGTTCTCTGTCGCATTTATACTGTGCAATAGCCCAGTCTCCCCTCCCCTCCCCATACGTGCACATAAGGGGAAAGGGTAGAAGAACCATCCCTGGGGACATTTAATACAAGCCTGGACAAAGCAGTACAAAATACACCTCTACCTCGGTATAACGCTGTCCTCGGGAGCCAAAAAATCTCACCGCGTTATAGGTGAAACCGCGTTCTATTGAACTTGCTTTGATCCACCGGAGTGCGCAGCCCCGCCCCCCCCGGAGCACTGCTTTACCGCGTTATATCCGAATTCGTGTTATATCGGGTCACGTTATACGGGTAGAGGTGTATACTGTAGGGAGCACTCCTATACAGGAAGGGGGCGTGCGGATAGGGTAGGTGTGCAGATGTGTCCCTCTTTAGAGAGAGGCAGGGATCTCTTCCCAGTTTCATGCCTCAAAATGTCCGGGCGGGGGGGGGGAATCTCCCCTGGATTCAAAAAGTGTCTTTTTAACAATTGCCCATTTCCCATTACCAGTTACCCGCTGTGTGGTGCAATCGCAAACCAAAAGGGAAGGAACCATAAAATTCTGTGTGACTTGCAGGAGCTCATCCACTCCCCTTATTTTTAGGGAAATTTTCTACATCAGATTCCAACGTCCAAGAAATGCTCTCGTGCCAGGGCACTCCCTTCCCCTTTTGTCTTGGGCCCTCGTGTCATGCCAGAGTGACAATCCCAGAGCAGGGCTGAGGAAAAGCTTGTGGCCTTCACACTTCTTCAGGGCTTGCAGGTTTGTTGACCTGTGACTTCTATGAAAAAACCCACATCTCACATAGAAAGCTTTATTATTATTATTATTATTTTTAAAATTGAATGCTGTCATAGAAATCTTTGACTTGGAGACTTTCCATTTCTTAGCCATAAACTTAATACCGAACAGTAAAAAACGTGCAATGAAAGCTGATATCATTCCAGGAAAAATGATAATATAGAGGACTGGAAGGGACTTTTTTTACGATCTAGAGAAATGTGGGTATGGTCTATAAAACCAATTTCCTCTTTCTTACTTAATGGTACATTCTGTCCAGCTCAGATAAAATAGCAAACATTCATTATTGTCAGCACAAAGAAATGAGGAACTTGTATCTTGTTTTTTCCTGTGATTAACTCAAGAACTCTTTATTGATAATAGCCTGAGGTCAAAATCTGATCTCTGTTACACCTGAGCTCATTGACTTCAATGGAGTGGCTACAGAATTACAACTGTGTAACAGACGTCAGAATTTAGCTCTAGGTAGACAATAGTCTTCTTCATAGATCTGAGCTGAACTATTGAATCAGTCCAAGTAACTTCTGCTGGTTGCATTTAAATGTAAGATGAGATAAAAGAAAGATCTGTATAAAATATATATAAACCACAAATCAGTAGAGCTTTCCGAGGAAAATAAAATGTGCATATATCTCTGAGTGTGAATCTAGGTACGGGTGCTCTGAAAAATATCCATTTGAATATACTATTTTGTATAATTCACTAGGAATAAGTAAGTAATCCCATGAATTTAGACTGTCTAGCAGCTTGACGAACAACCATCTTGCAACTTCCTTGAATTTTATGTGGTGTGAATATTTTTGACTCTCTAGGCTGACCAGGAAGAGTTTGATATAAATCTTCAGTATTAGATATTCAAAATTAGAGCTGCATTGGTAAATTACGACTGGTTATGTAAGTCACATGGTATTGTTTCACTCCTTGAATAGATAAGTGGCTCAGATACTCAAAGGTATTTAGGTGCCTAACGCCCATTCATTTCAATGGCACTTAAGTGCCTAAATCCCTTTGAGGAGCTCAGCCACCATAACTTATAGTAAGCACTTTGGGTGTGAATATTCATGAGTATAAATTTGAAATTTGCCTCCTGCAAATACTAGTGAGGCTAAACTCAATCCGTGAAATGTTTTTGGAAACCAAATACCAAAGGGACCAGGAGCACATCCCAACACAAATTCATTTAAATGAATATTTGTGGGAAAAATGCGGCATTTTCCTGGCTCTACTGGTTAGAAATAAACTAAAAGAGGGTTAATCCAAGATGTCTGGAAACCCCCCATCTACGTCTTTCTCTAGAAGATGGTACTTCCCAGAATGTTGTCAAAGCATCAGCCAATCAATATTGGCTGTGATGTCATTTTCTTTTGGGGCGTGCTATAATTTCACACCTGATGACCTGCTCCTGCTCCTCAGACCATTGATCTGAGCCAACATCACCCATTAGTTGAGAGACATGGATAATATGTTCAGCTCAAACATAGGCTTGAGCTAAAGGTGAGTTACCTTCTCACGGAGGAATCTGTGTGGCTTACTGATAGTTTTAATACAACAAACTTTAACCAAAATAAAACTTTTGGGACTACATTAAATATATGCACTTCTGTAAACAGGTCTGTTTAGCTAAAAGCCATGTGCCAAACTCATCTCTGACACTGAAACAAAAAAGATGAATTTGGCCCTGTGTTTTTTACCTTGTAAGGGGCCAGATTCTCGTACCCTGGCTCATTTTAACTAGAACTGTACTCCACAGTCAGCCCCACTGATTTCAATAGGACTGCTCTTGGGCTGACCTGGAGTAAGGGCATCAGAACCTGGCCCTAAACATCTTGTCGAATTAATGGGTGTATTCCCTGTTTTAGTGTTTCACTCGTGTTCTTTCTTGTTGTTTACATGCGAATAAACATTGCCTTTGTAGCATAGTGTAATCTGTAGCAGCACAGAAAGTAACTTCTGACGAGTCCTCGAGCGCTGTTTCACCAGCCATGGTGCGAAACAGAGACTTTGTGCCATAGCATATTGTCCATTGTCTTTTACTATGTGCCTGGGTGCCCTGCCCCTCTTGACTTGAGGCAAAAGCTCATATGCCATGATTAGGCAAGAAACAACATGATTTCGGTCAGAGTCAAGGGCATTTGACTCAAACTGTAGAGCGTTTCCAGAGATGTAGTTCAATGCCAGAAAGTCACCGCTGTGCTTTCAGATAGTAAGACATACCCATAGGAAGGGAGCACATGGAGGCAGAGAAAGTTAAATAGAGCATCTAGTCCTAATGAGGCAGCGTTGCTTGTGGGGCAGAGCACTGGACTGGAACTCAGGAGACCTAGGTTCTATTTCCAGCTCTGCCAATGTCCAGCTGGATGACCTTGGGCAAGTCACTTACCCTCTCTGTGCCAGTGTCCCCCATCTGTAACATGGCATAATGATACTGACCTCCTTTGTGAAGTGCTGTGAGATCTCCTGATGAGACAGAAGACACATCGGAGTTAAGTTGTGTAGGGCAGGTGTGCGTTTGTTCAGATTACTAAAGTCACTTTCACCTACACTAGAACGATACCAATCGAGTTTGCTTGCGCCTATATGTTGGGCCCAATCCTGAACAGAGTAGAGGCCTTTTAACTGTCCTTAAAGTCAGTGAGACTTTAGGATGCTCAGCACTTTGCAGGATTGGGTCCGTGTGACCAAATGTTCCTAGTGAACCCATTCTTCTGTTCTTAGCCACTTACAAATGGTTGAGTCATATCATGACTGCATGTTTGGGGGTGGGGAGGAGAGGATGAATTTCATTGGCTTTCCAAGCTCCCGGCCTAGTCAATTTGTATGTTGGGGGACAGATCTTCCCCTGGAGCAAATCTGTTAACTCTAGTGGCGCTAAGTTGATTCATAGCTATAAGGATCTGGCCATACACAGACATTTTTTAAACTTTTCTATTTAAAGTGGAGGGCCCGATCCTGGTGGCTTTTGCCATTGACTACAAGAGGAGACGTTTGGGGACTGCAGTTTGTAATATGAATGGCACAAACGATGCCACCCTATTACGTGATGCTATTTTTTTTTTTTTAAAGGAGGAAAGTACTGCTCTTTCCCTCAGAACAGGCAATAGTATCTCTTTGCTGTAGAGTTGAATAATCTGTCTTGCTCAGTGCTAACAATAGCTAGTATACTGCTTGAAGCTTGTGTTGTAAACTGGGGGGGAGGAGGGGGGAATGTCTCTTCCTAAAGCTGCAGAAGAACTTTGGCTTGCAGTGTAATAAAGTAATTTTGCCAGCAGTTTTGTAAATGAGCACAGAGAAAATGGTGTCCTGTTACAGATGCTTTGGCAAGATAGCTCTTGGCAGATACTGCAACCAGCAAATTCACTTTGGGTCTCTGTTGTTCACAGACTTTATTAATATTCTCTACGTTCATTAATTGTCATCACATTTATTTTCCTGGTTTAAAAGATTTTCCAGGGTTGCCTTGAAACCAAGTCGATAGCCTGTTTCCGTGATTCCCAGACAGAAGCTTTTGTGAATTCCACACGGTTTCCAAAAACCCTTCTTCCCAGTTAAGCTCCAGCCTGAAAAATCTTGCCCCAGTTTGCCTAAACTAGTAGGACCAAATTGAAATGTGTTTTTTTTTTTTTAAAAAGTCACAAAATGTAACTGTTTTAATGACTATATTTAAAAAACCACTACATGCAACATATAATTTTGTTGCTAGCGTAATTAAGAGGTATTTACAAGAGCTCACCAGCCAGAGAACAGAATCTGTTACTCTTTAAAATTCCTATATACTGTATAGAACAAAATGACCTTGGTTTAAAACCATGGCATTCAATCCTGCAAATCTTTACTCGTGTGAGTATTTCCACTGAAACCCTTGTGATGACTCCGTATGAGAAAGGGTTACTCAGTTGAGTAAAGATTTCCAGACTCAGCCCCATCTTCTCTAAATACTGGTAAAGTGGCGGTAGGAGAGGGGGGAATTCTCTGGGCAATGTTATTTCACTTTAATTGCAATTAAATCAGTTCTTTCTCTAGTGTTGTTTTCTGAGTTTCATTAAGTGCACAGAATGTTTTTTAATATAATGAAAAACACAACACGTGGTTGATAAAAAGCAAATTTTTTTAATTTTATCAAATTGATCTGTACAAAAGTTAGCATTGCTTAGTCAGAAGCTAGTGAACAGAACAGATAAGTAACAGCTGAAGTCTTTCAAACTTTATACAGAAAAATAGATTGCATAAAAATGAGTTTTCTGTAACTTCCCCCACCCCCACATCCCCAAAAGGAAATATGCAAAAAAATACTTTTAGAAAAAGAGTAGGAAACATAGAAAAGGTAAAAAGAAGATAACCTCTGAAATGTGTTTAAGATTTACAAAGTTTTTAAAGGCACAAGTTACCATAAAATAGATGGTTATTATATGCTCAGCATACAATGGAAGAAGTAGAAATATATCAATGAATATTAGTCTAAAACTAAGTACCTAAAAAAATTTAGTGGAGAAGGTTTTAGTTTCACAGCTTGACGGATGACATCTGGTCCCTAGAAGCCAAAATTAATGTGGACTAATTTCTCATTAAATTACACCTTTCTATAAACTGGCCTTGGTTCTGAAAGTGTACAAAAATTCAGTGATGCCTTCAAATCCAATTTAATATCTTGAAAGCAGCTGGCAAGGAAAATCCCCACTGTCCTGTTCCTTCTTCCAATCATTTAGCTGTTGAATTTCATAACTTTGCTTCCCCCCACCCCCCCCACACACACCCTTCCTTTTATTGTTTTAGATTTGTGTGTCAATTTCACATTTGTGACTGGTTGTGTGGGACATACTGGTTATTTCAGCCCCTCTCTCAAACACAATTCTGCAGTGGTTAAAAAAAATATACTCATAACACCATTTTATTGGATCGTCTCCACTATTTTTTTATGCTTCCCTCTGCCCCATCTTTAATTTTTTTTAAAATTCTACTTTTTGCACAAAAATTACTTCATTAATTAAAAAGACAAAATACAGAACATAAATACATATTAAACAGATTTCCAAAAAAAAAAAAAAAAACCCACCAAACACTTTTAAGCTTCCAAAAAACAAAAATGAATGTTAACTACAGCCAAACCTTGCTTAGAAGAACTCTTGACTAAAACACACACCTCAGACATTAAATTGGTTGGTCCTAGCCGACTCGGATATGTTCCCACAAGATCGTTATATGGAATAGCTGAAATTTTTTGTATATATTAATTGGTCCTAGTGAGTTCTTGCCTCCAAGGTTGGTCCGTATCTCACATTGCAATAGACCCTTAAAGTCTTGTACATTTTTCCATTTTTGCACTCAGACGTTCAAAACTAATAAGTTCGCTTCAGTCCTCACAGAGGAGTCAAATAGTTTTGTCCTTCATTTATTCAAAAGGAATTTTCCATCCGATAGGTTTTGTTTTCATTAAAGAAAAATAGAACTCTGTCTTTTAAAAGTTTGGAGATTTCGAAGCAAGCGGACATCCAGTCACAATGAATAGAGTTCCCAGTGGCTCAGCAGGCACTTAGGAAATTGCCACAGCACTCCACTTTGTTTTTCCTTCATTCCTTCATTAGTGCATATAGTTTTGGGAAGACCTCTCAGACTCCTTCCGTCCTCTAAGGCCTCGTCAGGGTTGTGTAGACAGGCTGGTCCCAGTTAGCAGTGGGGCTGTGAGCGGGAGGGATGGACAAGCCGTTCAGGATGGGTGTGGCGTAGGGGCGCCGTGAGGAATGGAAATACGGATACTGGTAAATGCTGGAGGGATACCCGGAGTAAGGGTTGTAGTAATTAGAACTCTGGAGGTCTGTATAGTCGCACTGCGAGCTGGAGAAAGAGGCAGCCGCTGTAGCGGTGGAAGCCGTGGTGGCACAAGCCTGTGCGCTATAGGAACCGTAGTCGGAGTGAGTTGGAGACCCATGGGATTGGTCGCTGTAATGACTTGGGCTGAGTTGCTCCGTTTTGATGTGTGGTCTCTGCTGGCTGGTTTCATTTAAAGTAGGGGACACCGAGGATGGGCTTTTGTGAGTCCAAACTTGGGCTGCTCCACTGGTGCCGTTGGCTGAATGGGAATAGGAAGGGCCGTAAGACCCTGCCGAGGAGTTCTGCCCGTGGTCAGCCGGCATGGCCGAATGGCCATTCAGTGGCAAATACTGGTCAAGCTCACGCACGTCAAAGGTCTCCATGTTAATGACCTCGCTGCTGAGTTCAGAGATGTCCACATTGCTGAAGTCGATGTTCTGACGGCCGCTCTCCACTAGGCGGCGCCCCTCGTGTTTCAGCTCTTGCTTGCTCCCATGATGAAGATCCGTTTTAGGGGTGGTAGGAGGGGTGGGTGGTCCATGAGTTTGCCCTAAAGACAAAAACACATTTTTAAAATTAAAGGATTTGATGGCTATTTGGGGGGGCGGGCAGGCAGTTTATCATCTTTTAGCTATTCAGAAACTCAAACGCTGGATCTTTAAATAAAACATTGTATCAAGAAAACACGTTAAAGATGGGCAGATGTCACCTTAGCTCCTGAGCCAGTGAGCGCGATCCTCAGCTGGTATAAACTGGCTTCAGTGGTACTATGTTGATTAACACTAGCTGCAGATTACGTTTCCACTGGACTCTGAGCCACTGAGCCCAAGTTTAATACTTTTGTGGGGTTACTGCAGAAGTACTCCATGAAATCTTTGGAGAGGCAAAGACATCTAAAACTAATTCCTTGACCAGAAAGTGCAACTGAGTTTCACGTCAATGGAAATGGTTCAGACTTTCTTTACAAGGCAGTAAATGAAACTCTTATTCTGTATATAAAAACCCATACTAATGCAAACTTAAAGAGAAGGGAGCGGGGGAGGAAAATCTCACAGACAGGATTCATAATAGGGAGAACAAACACGTCTGAAATTACAGGACATTAGCAATACTTTTGGAATCTGTCAACACTAAAAGTTTGCCAATTCAAAGCTCCACTTCAGAATCCAGAAGGGTTGGGATGAAATTAGTCTTGATCTCTAGGGCTTATTCTTGAGGCATCTTCAAAGTTACCAATTAATAATTAACTCTGATTATATCTGTTAACTCTCTCTTCTCCCCCACCCCCCGCCGACCATGCTGATACATTAGTGACAGTTTGAAAATATAGATTTATTTTCTAATAAATAGGATTCAGCCCTGTCAACGGATGTTCCTATATCACACACATCACCAAGGTATCTGGGACCTTCCACTGTCTTCAAGGGAACTGCTTAGAGTATCCCATTGTAAGGTCCCAATCCTCCAAACACATGCAGGCTTCCAAGGGCTATTTGCAGTAGTTAAGTGTGTGTGGAAGCGTTATCAGAGCTAGGCGTGAAGGCAGAAATTTTCCCTTTTGTTTATTACAGAACCTGACTGTTCTACTGGGATAATAAATCTTGGCAAGACTCCTTACCTGTGTGATCACTGTGATGGTGAGAATCTCCTACACCGCTTAGCCCGGTGTCTGCTTTGTAGATCTGACTCCCTGCATGATGGCTGAGCTCGGCTCCCGAATCAGAATCACTCTGGCCAGCTTTTACACTTTTCCTCCTCCGGGGCTGGTATTTATAATCCGGATGATCCTTCTTGTGCTGAACCCTGAGCCTCTCGGCTTCTTCCACAAAGGGACGTTTCTCATTTTCACTTAACAAACTGTTTTATATTTTAAGAGGGAAAAAAAATAGTAAATTACATGTTGCTTAAAAAGCAAACTACAAATGTCTTATGTTTTCAAGCATTTCTCTCTCTAGCTTACAGGCATTGATTCAGCAAACCAATACATTAAATCACAAAATAAAATTTTCACTTGTAACAAGTACAATTTGTTTTACTTGTTGCACGTATTGCAAATATCAGCTAAAGAGCTGTTAAAGCATCCACTCTGGATATTGAGAACAGGGCAAAACGCTGTTTTTTTTTTAATTTTAAATTTAATTCCATATCCTGCTCCTAAATATTATTGCTATATTTCACATGTAAATCATGCTGCACTAATATGACTTAATCATTTCTGATCATCTCCAGTTCTGTTTGAGCGTTTGTCTCTTGCAAAAAACCAATCAATATAAATGAGACTATTTCATTTAAAGTTTTTATTTCCTCTGGAGCTCCTATTTGAAAACTTCCTGCCAATACCCAAACCATAGTTGTTTAATGTAGGAATACTGCTCATCAGAACAAATGCAGGATGTTTCTCTGTGTGTAATCGTAAATAACTAATTTAAAAAAAAATCTATGATGGACACAAAGAAAAAGCTTATATATATATATATATATATATTAGTCTGACTTGCAAAAGGCAGCATTTGAAAGCATTAAAAAAATTTCTCAACTAGATGTTTTCCAGTAAACTATTAGTACTAGACAAATAAAGTTAAATATAAAATAAATGTTGAGTATATAAATACATGTGTAGAAAGAACTTAAAAAAAAATTATGAAAACAGTAGATGTCTATTAAAAATGATATAAAAGGTATAATTGAATTACATAGTTCATTGTAAAGTTGGTTAAATATACAAACGAGCAAGATAAATATTACAAAAAAGCCACTGTGAAGTTACAGCTAAAAAAAACCCCAAACATTTCCTTGTTGTAGAAATACAATCAGAGAATCCACCCATCGTAAAAAGTTGGAGGAGGAAAAGGAGCAAGACAGACTGAAATCTCAGAAGTATTTAATTATGATGCTGGGCGCCAAGAAGAATCCTGCACCCAGTTTCTTTTAACAGTCCTTTCATTGCTCTGGACTGCAGTGAATTCTACCATAAGGCAGCCACATGAAGCACCCCGTTCATTCATTAGCAATCAGCTCGGCTGAAGAGAGACTCAGAGTCTGGAAGTTTGAGAGCGTACTACAACGCAACCATCACAGACATACATGCCCTTTCATGGGGAACAATCTACCCCAGATTTGGCCGTTCCTGCCGAATCAGAATGAATTTGGTTTGTCTGTTCATGTCACTAGTCTCATCCACAGACAGGAATGCTCAGAAGGTCCAATCCTGCTCCCATAGGACTCATTGACTTTGATAGGAGCAAAATGGCAAAACTCTCGCTTATTTAAACAGGAGCAGGACTGGGCCAATGCTTCATTCAAGCAAAAAATCTGACTGGCACCTTAGAGTTAGGCCTTTCATTAGTATTTCGTAAGAGGGCCCAGAACCTGAATGGTGGATTTATCATTTGTTCTTTGCTACACGTTGAGCTCAATCACAATCAGTTCATTTTTAATTGTCCGAAGCGTCACAAGAATGTTTTGGTCAGGGGAAGAAATTTACAATAAAAGACAATTCAGTACCCTCTTTTTCAAGGGTCCACAGCTTGAGAGATCTGTGTCCCCCAGCTAGGTCCAGCCCGAAAAATTCCACCAGCATCTAACCTTCTGGACTCATCTAAAGCCTTACAACTAGCAGAACTCCTGGTGCTTTTTGCTAGGATATTTCCCCCCACTATTACTGAAGAAAGCTATAGGTCTAATTTTTCAGGAACAAGGTAGCTGCAGGTAACGTTGGCCCCTTCAGTTCTTGGGACAGTCCCTCTATCTGGTCTTTGTACTAATACAGACAATTCTCCCCTGCTGCACAAAACAGGGACTAAAACCCCTTACTCTAAAGAGCAAACATTGGAACCCAGACCCCCTGAGCACTCCGGGAAGCAGTGAGCTCCTATATTAACATATCACAGGTCCTTAGTTAGGGACTCTCCATTCTACGTCTCATGTCCCATTCTCTGGCTATCTTCAATGATTACTCTGTCCAAGCGTCTCCAAAAAAAGGAAGAGGTAAAAGCCCGGTCTTTTGAGACTTTTCAAACTAGTTTGGCCTCGGCCACCAGCAACCGTAGCAGGACAACTGTGCCCTGCAGTAGAGATGAACCCCTGGGACCTCGGCATCTTAAGCGTCTATAATTCTACAGTAAAATGGTCTCACTTTCGCTCACTAGATTCTTGTGTCTGGTCTCAACCCCCAGCCCCCGCTCAGTATGGTGCTGTGAAAAACTACTCCAGACAAGAAGTGTTGAGGAGGGTGTGGGCATGGTGCCTGTGTGTGAGCATAGTCTGTGTGTGTCTGGACAGGGTGTGGGTGCATCATGCATGTAGCGTGCATGCACTGTGATGCCTTCTGTGTGTGGTACACGTGTGGTGCATGCATCCTTGTTGGATGCATGTGTATGTGTGTTGTTCGTGATGCGTAGGTGCCTGGTGCGTGTGTGTGCCCAAGCCGTGCCCAGGCCGTATGTGGGTATGTTGTGTGTGGCACATGTGTGTTGTATGCAGCGTGTGGTGCCGATGTGCATGGTGCATAGGCACGGGTGTGTGCAAGCCGTGCCCGGACCGGGTGGGCGAGGCAGGCTCGCTCCCGGAGTGCAGCCCCCAGCTCGGGTCCCCTCGCCCCAGCCCGGCCCCCCACTCACCGCCAGAGCTTGCCCAGGGTCTTGCTGAGCTCGGCGTTGTGCAGATGCGGGTACTGGTCGGCGAGCTTCCTGCGGGCGGCCTGCGCCCACACCATGAAGGCGTTCATGGGCCGCTTGACGTGGGGCTTGGCCTTGAGCGATCCGTTGCCCCGCACGGGCATGGGCACCAGGCTCCAGTCGTAGCCCTTCAGCACCTGCGACACGGCGTCCCGGATGCAGGCGGGGAAGCGCTCGTCCACCTCGGCCGGCTCCCCCTTGGGGCCGGCGGGTGGGCGCGGGGCAGGGGCCGGCGGGGCGCAGCCCAGCCCCTCCGAGCCGGCGGGGGACAGGGGCGAGTCGGAGTCCGAGTCCACGTGGGACATGGAGCTGGCGGTGCCCGCCGGGCTGCAGGGCGGCTCCAGGGCTTTGTCGTGCTCCTCGGTCATGGTGAGCATGGGGAAGGGCGAGCCGTGCGGATGCGCCGGGGGACACCCAGGGCAAGGGGGCCGCGGGAGCAACCAAACCCCCGCAGGGTCCCCGTCCCGGCGCAGGGCGCCTCCGCGGGATGCAGCAGCGCCGGCCAGATGCGCCCCAGATGTGCGGCAGCGGCGCGCCTCTGCTTCTGCCTCCCGCTCTCCGCCGCGGCTGGCCCGGCGCGCTCGGCTCCAATGCGAACCTCCGGCCCCTGGCCACAAGTTTCTTTAAGCCGAGGGCGAGCGGCCCCGCCCACCGCCCCCGGCCCGATTGGTCGGACGGAGCCGTTCTCATCTGCATCCCTGCCCCCGCCCCCTCCGCTCTTAAAGGGAGAGCGTCCCCCTTTCCCCCCTTTAGTATGCTTTGCCTCTCGCCCCACGCGAGAGCTCGGGGCTGTGGGCTCCTGCGCGTGTCCTGCTGGCTTTTAGGAAGGCAATGGGCCCCCCTCGTAAAGCGAGCGGCGGGCTGGCTGTGGTGTGGCTCCTGTTTTGGTTTCCCGCTGCGGGAGGAGTACAGTCACCTGCGGAGGTTTTGAAGAATGTATTGATTTGGGGAGGGAGGAAGTGGCTGGTTTGAGTCATTGTAGCTCTTTGCATCCCCTGAGCGGTAGTTTCAATGGCAAAGGCTCGACATGCTGCCGGCCGGCTTAGCACCCGGCGCCTCCAGAAAACAGGGTCCCCCTCTGCTCCTCGGGGGCTGGAATTGACTTTAATTCTAGTCCTGGGGGTCTTTTCAGTGGGGGACGCCTCCTGGTGCCCTTGACACGGGCGGACAGGGAGCCCAGCTCCAGGCATGCCCAGGCTAAGAAGGACACCCCTTTTATTCTCCTCGACACACATGAAAAGAGAGCAAAAGAGGGTTTGCTCCCTCCTGTTGTGAGAGTCCCTGGTTTTAGCCACTGGGGTGTGTGTGTGTGTGTGTGTGTGTGTGTGTGTGTGTGTGTGTGTGTG
>NW_020664444.1:5103021-5123318 GCF_002925995.2 Terrapene triunguis | reverse complement strand
TGTGTGTGTGTGTGTGTGTGTGTGTGTGTGTGTGTGTGTGTGTGTGTAACAGGGGGCGGGTTACCTGTCGATTTCAGAGTGAGAGCATGTTTTACTGTGAATGTAGACCCTTCCTAAATCAAACTGATCACATCTGCCCCCCCCCCAAAAGGGCTGGATCTAAGGTATGTAGAAAGAGGTACAGTATCTATTCTGCAGTGCTGGGATTGGAAGATAAAGTATCCATAAGAAACGCTGTAGGGGTAAGCTGAAAATACAGGCTTGTTTCTTTTGAAGAATATTACCCCTGGGTTATCAATGATCACATCCGCAGAAACGGCGTTTGCATAGGAAAGCTGCCGCGATGGGAGAGAATGCAGCGTGTAGACCGCAGGAAAGATGTGTGGAGGGACATTTGGAAGGTTAAATGTGTGTCAGAGGGGCCATTTGCAACGCTGGCATCGTAGCCGAGTTGGCAGGGGGATGAAGGGTTAAATTATACCACACTCACGGGACTCCAGGAGAAACCCAGCGAAGAGACAAAACTTGATTGGCACGGAGTGCAAACCGGATCAGCAGAGAGAGTGGTTCTGGCGGGTCTGGGTGCAAAATGGACAGGGTCGGTTCTTCTCTGGAAATCGGACCTTGGCAGCCTCAGGCCCTTTTCTTAAAAAAGATCGGCCGGTTGCAAAAGCTTCCCTAGTGAAAATGTATCGATCCGTCCAGCTGCCGACTGCAGGGGAGAAATCAAGCCAAACGAGAATGAATTGATCTTTTAAAGGTTGAAAGGTGCGACGGTCTGATGTGTGTTTACACAGGGGGCAACTCCTGTTTACAGAGAGAGAGGTGTGTGTGTGTGTGTGTGTGTGTGTGTGTGTGTGTGTGTGTTGGGGAGGGTGGCTAATTACCTTTTTTTTTTTTGCAAGGTTCGGATGTAAAGCGCATTCCATCGCTCCAGGGAGCGCTGGGCTCATTCCTATGAATCAAAAAAACTCGCCTTCTAATCGTTATTTTTTGTAAGTAAAGATGCCAACGGTTACACGTCAAGTGTACGGGTCCGGAACCAGTGCATTTCGCATCTCTGCAACAGAAAAAAACTAGGCGGGTCGTTTATTTAAACACGACTGCAAATATTAACACAAGTCCCAACGCTGAATTTAGAAACAAAAAGCCACCGCTAATTGCAACCCCTGGCTCTGTGTATAGACAAACTCCTGGAGCGGCTAATTAATGCCCTCAAATAAGTGCTCCGTTTGGAGGGCTCCTCTCTAGAAACAAACATGGTTTTGTTGCTAAATCTGTATATTTTGGCGTTTCTCTGTCCTATTTCCTTCTTTAATATTTACTCCTTCCTAGCTGTAGTGAGCCTGTAGCCCTCGGTATTATACCTGCCCTGGGAAAGTGCGATTCACTCATCTCCAACAGATCAACAGAAAGGAAACATGACTGTTTGAACGTAATATATTTTCCTGTTCGTGAACCTACAGTAATAGAGGGAGCGGGGCGGGGGGCGATTAGCTGTTGAAACACTGTCCTCATGCACGATTGCTTAAAATTAAAGGCAGGTCTTGATTTCCAGCCGTTGGGGATTTCAGGGAATTCACAATCTGGTGTGTTTTCCAAAACTTTGCCTGGGTCCTTTGCGAACTTGCAGAAGAAAGGAGGGTGTATTTGTGCCACCTCCAGGAATATGAACACTCCAGTCAAAGGCCCTGCTGCCCAGCTCATTCCAGCTCGAAATAATAATAATAATAATAATAATGATTAATAATTATTATTAATAATAATTAATATTATTTCTCTTTAGGACAAACTCACTCTGCTAATATAGAATCCAACTGCCATTCTTAGTTAGCTATAAGGGAGAGTTTTTCCCAAAGGGTTAGATCTGCTTGGATTTCTCCTGGTATTTTTTTATGGTTACTTGCTTGCTTTTTCAAGTAAAAAAAAACAAAATAATCAATGGATTTGAAAACAGTCATTTCACTTGAAAGGAGTCTGTTTATTTCAAACGTTTCCTGAATTTGAAATTATTTTTTGAAACATCGAGGTTCTCTCGGTTCTCGTTCCATTTTTGGTCTTTGATCTGCACACAAATTGTAAATGTTCCTTAAATCGTTACACTCTTGATTGCGTTTTGTGTGGAAAAACTGATCTTGAGAGCAGAGAAGTGAAAAAGAAAGAAAGAAACTCTTCTAAATTCTAAGTGTTCAGATAATATTAAAGTAAGAATTATGTACAGGGTATTAAACTGCTAGTACCATTAAAAGAATAGCACCCTGAGATTGTATCTGGTAAAATATTCATATCTGGTCCCTTTTTAAGTAACAGGGAACGTGTAAAATTACATTGTGTTGTTATGGTTAAGGATTTTTGACCATGTTTCTCTCTGTGTATATACACAATGTATAATGTATATGTGTGAGATCTCTGTGTTTGTGTGTGTATGTGTGTGTACATCCACAAACAATAACATGCATACACACGATATGCGGACATTATAAATGAGTTGGATAACATACACAGATCCCTGCAAAATCTAGTTCATGCCATGACCCATAGGTCCTGCATTAGACATGTCTGGGGCGTGTTTAAAGTTAACTTCCAGTTATCCCAAGAAGGCTCCGACGCCTACTTCTGGTTTTTGTGCTATAGCTTGTGGGGCTAAACTCATGCTTCACAGTTAGCCACATTTCTATATACAGATCATGTCCATGTCCACAATTCTGCTCTGCAATCCCTGCTTCTGGATCTGAAATGACTTGACTGCTAGTACCAGAGTGTCACGGTTTGCTGTTTATTCTTGTATTGACACTAACTGTTCCACTGCAGGCAAGAACATGGATAGACTTTCGCCTAATCCTGGTATATTGTCAGAGATACAGCAAATAGTTTGACACTGACATAGTTTAATCACGCTGGAAACTATGGGACAACAACTCCCTCTCTTCCTCCCCCTCCCCATCCGACAACCACACAAGCACACGTTGTCTGTTCCCAGTGAAGTTAATTACCTGTGGTGGACGAGCGAGAGGGACACCTATAAACGTGAGGGAGCCAGGAACCTGTCGCTTTCCCTGTGCTGGTTTCACATCAGAGCAGTTTCACTTGGTGGTCGGCGTGCTGGAGCTTTGGATTCGTTCAGTCATTTCCAAAGAATTCTTTGTAGCGATCATAAGGACAAATTGTGCAAATTGCGGTAGTTTTATTTTAAGGGGGTGCGGGGAAGGAAAGGCAGTATTCGTTGTTCTTACTTATTTTATCATGTTAGATCAACTGTTCCATCAAGAATACCAGTTAAAAACAAACAAACAAACAAACCTCTGATTTTGTCCACGTGTTTTCTCATTTTGTTTGTTTAAAATGAGTTTGGGGTTTGGGGGGGGCTTGGGGAGAAGTTGTCTGTTTGTTTGGCCGTTTTCCCCTGTCTTTCCAAGAAAGTCCTTTTTTCGCAGAATAAAGTTGAAGCATTTGATTCTAATTATGGTTGGGCACATCCAACCTTATAATTATAAATCACAAAGAGATCAAATGAAGAATTACATTTATAGCTGCTGCATTCTTCCAGAAAGTAGAATACAGAGCCATTGAGATTTACAAGGGAAATTACAAAATGTGTGAATGTTTCCAATATGACAAGGTTAAAAAAACCCCAAACGGTGACATGTTTTGCTAGTGCTCTTGTTTATTAACTGTGATGTACAGACATTTTGAAATTAAAAATATAAACTGCAGTAAATTTAATTGGAACCATGTATGTTTCTGTACACACACACACACGCACTCCGTAAGGAATTGCACTGACATTGATCAAAATCCAAATCTAACCATGATTATCACTCCAAATGTTGGTATACTCTGATCCATTTGACTTTTATTTTTATTTCTTTCTAAAATTGACCCATTTGCTTACTTGTGTCATTTCCCAAGAAGGCTGCAGTTCTTAGCTTGCACAAAATTACCCTGTGGGCTGTAAAAAAATATGAACTGTCAAATGTTAAAAAAAAAAATAAAAAAATCAGCTCACAGAGGTTTAGCCCTGCTTTTAGAAGAACAAAATCCCTGTCTTACAGAAACAATCCATGCTACAGACGTTAGAACAGCAGTCAGGGAATTCACAGAAATCCTCTTTTAGGGCCTGATCCAAAGGCCATTGAAGTGAGTGGAAATATTCCCTTTGATTTCCACAGGCTTTGGATCTGTCCTTTCGCAGTGCTATCTTGTACTCGGCCAAAAAAGCAAACTCTCTCTTTTGGCGATTTACTAACAATAACACACATTTCTATAATGCCCGTTTATTTAAGGCCCTCAAGGCACTTTATTAAAATTAATTAATTCAGCCTCACAGCATCCCTGTGAGTTAGGTAAATAACATTACATCCATTGTACAGGTGGTTTAACTGAGATCTGCAGAGCACCTTGTACAATACAGAACCTCTCAAGGACCAGCTGCTGCCTCACAATCTCCCAGCCTCCTTTTTGGCTTGGTTTGCGCTAGGAAAGTGTAGTATAGCTAAGACTTTATACTTGTGATTGTCTGCGGTCACAGTATCAGCAATGGGGAGGGGGCTGCCATTTTCGATTCATTATTGATACCGGGGCATCAATTAGCATAATTAATGATGAAAATCCAGAATCATCTCCTTTGTCATCAGGGCAACCCAAGTTATTGGCAACATCTGGTTTTTGTACTGGGCAAATTGGGGAATTAGCTAGTGAGGTATGTTTACGAATGACAGCTTGCTGCAGCAAAGATTTGATAGGGCCAGCAATACGAGGTGTGGCCTTACCTGGGAAAGGCTACAGATTCTGTGGGGGGAAATCTCCTCCTGTGATTACAATAGTCACCGCCATCCTTCCACACCCATGCTTAGCAAAGGCATCTATATGTTTAGTCACCTGACTCAGCAGTACTTAACAAAAGGATGGGGTCACCATCCTCTTCCAACCATGTTGCAAAAGATCCGAGGCTGAGCGAGACGAGTAGGGGAGCAGAGACCGATCCCCAAAACAAGAGGTGAAGACTCATGGAAGCATGGGGGTGAGTTAAGGCTCACAGAGTCCTTCACATCATGCCCTTGGGGAAAACGGAGGACTTTCCGTCTTAACCCCCTCAATTGAGCAGACAGGGTACGTGTGATCCTCCTCATCCAGGAACTCAGGGCAGCTGTAGAGGACCCTGGTGTTGGTGCGATTTCCTAAAGACCCTTATCCCCTACAGCAGCAAATCTCCTCGTGTTTGCCACCCCATTCCTACCACCAACTCAGATCCTGCAAGATCAGAGTCATCTTCCATGGGGGAAATCCCTGCAGGTTTGGAGGGAGGCTGGTGCTACTAACCCAACCCTTTCCTCACCAGCCACACCACCACACAGATCTGGAAGACGCTTCCATGGAGATGAACAGGGGAAGTTGCCACTTGGGATCAATACAATTTGGCTCATTTTAGCAAAGTTTCTGCTATTGCTGGCCTGCTTCAGGGCACGTTCCCATGGGCAAGCATGGATTAAGAAGCCAAGCAATGAGGTTTGCATTTCCTCTTGGGGCTCAAAGGCCTGCCATATTATACTCAAGTAAGCTGGTCAGAGCAACAAAATATCTTCAAAGTTCAATACCCATAGCTGTTATGCAAGCACAATGCAAAGGAAGAAAAGATGGACAATCCATTCGTAGATGTTCAGGCCAGAAAGGACCACTGTGATCATCTAGTCTGACCTTCTGCATAACCCAGGCCACAGGATTTCACCCAATTATTCCTTCAATTAGCGCTAAACACATGAAAGGTTTTACTTTTCACTGGAGTAAAAGAAAGAAACAAAATCCCACCATAAACCACCGCCCTTCCCAAACATTTGCATGCAAACGAAGTTCACCCTTTCTAGAATCTCATTCCTGCTTTTATACGAGAGGTTTCCAAGCTAAAATTTCATTTACGAATTCTTGCACGTATATGGGAAGTACATGGACCTCTAAGCTAACCAGGTGTTTTATAGAGGAGGCGAGAGGAAATTCCTCTTGTAATATTTCCTTGCAGCTGCTCTGCTAACCGACTGCATAGCTGGAGCACCCCAATGTTTTCAGACTGAATTTTGCATCAGCTGCAAAGTTGTGCATTTGTCAGATGGAGTTATGCTTCTTGGCAAGGAGTTGGCTGGCTGAGTAATTTTTTAAGAGTAGTTGAGGTGCGTGTCTGGGCACGTGTCTCTTCTTTGGTTCTTGCCCTGAAGTCACAGCTCTGCCTTCAGCAGAGGAGTGAGTCTGTGTATGGGGACATCAACAGAGCATTTTGAGTGACGGAGGACGATAAACTAGCCCACTGTTTCCTAATGAGGGTAAGCACAGCAATGCTGGTATGTCAGACTTTTATGACCAGAACTCTACTTGTCACATCCTTACTTTAAAAGGGCTGATCCTGCACCCAGGGCCGGCTCCAGGCACCAGCTAAGGAAGCAGGTGCTTGGGGTGGCCAATACAAAGGGGCAGCTCCGTCCACTATTGGGGCGGCACGTCCGGGTCTTCGGCGGGAATTAGGCGGCGGGTCCCCCAGTCTCTCTCTTCCTCTTTGAGCTGCCGCCGAAGTGCCGCCGAAGAGGAAGAGAGGGAATGAAGGATCTGCCACCGAAGAATGAAGCGGTGCGATTGAGCTGCCACCGAAGTGCCGCCGATCGGCTTTTTTTTTTAATTTATTTTTTTTCGCCGCTTGGGGCGGCAGAAAACCTGGAACCAGCCCTGCCTGCACCCCTTGAAATCAATGGCAAAGCTCTTATTGACAACAGTGGTGTCGAATCTGACCCTTAATGGTGAGTCTCCATGTTTGGCTCCATATGTTTCTACCATTCATTTGTGCTCACTCAGACCTACCATGCAGCGGAAGCTGCTCCAATCTCCAGTCTCTAACCCATTCTAATGTTTTTGCTTTGTGCATGTATGTATGTGCAGGAGTGTGTATTCCCTCTAGTGCAGGGGTAGGCAACCTATGGCACGCAAGCTGATTTTCAGTGGCACTCAGACTGCCCGGGTCCTGGCGACCGGTCCGGTCACCCGGCTCTGCATTTTAATTTAATTTTAAATGAAGCTTCTTAAACATTTTTAAAACCTTATTTACTTTACATACAACAATAGTTTAAAGCCACAAAGAGTCTTGTGGCACCTTATAGACTAACAGATGTATCGGAGCATAAGCTTTCGTGGGTGAATACCCACTTCGTCAGCCGCATGCGAAGTGGGCATTCACCCACGAAAGCTTATGCTCCAATACATCTGTTAGTCTGTAAGGTGCCACAGGACTCTTAGTCTCGATCTGTAAAAAGCAACAAACACGGCTACCCCTCTGATACTTAACAATAGTTTAGTTCTATATTATAGACTTATAGAAAAAGACCTTCTGAAAATGTTAAAATGTATGACTGGCACACGAAACCTTACATTTGAGTGAATAAATGAAGACTCGGCACACCACTTCTGAAAGGTTGCTGACCCCTGCTCTAGTGGATGGTCTACTGAGAGGCCAGAGACCTTCTACTAGTGCTAGTTAGGGGGAAGCCGCCTTAGCTCAAGTGGGAGAGGTGATTTTGGAAGTGAAGGAACACGGTTTTAATCCTAGCTCTCCAGGAGTATGTCTCCCGTAGGGCCTGTTTTCCTCCAACACACATACTGTGCCAAGCTGCAGGGTGGGTTCAAATGTGTATACACTAACACAAGGTGGCTGGTACTCGCCATTGGGAGCCAGTTTTAACAGTCATTTCAAAAAAATCACATAGAGGGTCTCATACTAGGAGATTCACAGAAAAACCACATTTGCCAGAGAAGAGGGATTCCTGGGCTGTCCTAGAAGGAGAGAAGTCTTGATACCTGCAGGATTAAAACATCACCCTGGTGCCAACAGCACAGTAGCTGCTCAGGGATTTTTGTGAAGCAAGCAAAGCACAATCCTTTGGGGAAAGTCAGTTGTTACTAACTACAGCGACAAAAAGGACAGGGACAAGATTCTGCTTCTATTCACTGCAGTTAAACTAGCTGCAAAAGACTGAAAGTTTAGACTTCCTTTAAAATAAAACAAAAAACTCAAGTGTTTTGGCCCTGGATCCTACACCGAGCTCTGTGAAGACAGACCCCTGCACTTGGGAAGAGTTCAATATGAGATCAGAGCCGTAGGCCATGTCTACACTAGCACTTATGTAAGCAAACCTTGTGTTGCTCAGCGTTGTGAAAAAAACACCCCCCCGAGCGACGTAAGTTTTGCCGGCGTAAGCGCTCGTGTGCAGTCCTCTGTCGGCGGGAGACGCTTTCCTGCCAACACAGCTACCGCTGCTTGTTGAGCTGGTTTTATTAGGTCAATGGGAGAGCTCTCTCCCTTCAACATAACGCAGCTACACGAGCACGTCCAGCTGTGCCACTGTATGCTTGTAAGAATACACATGGCCTCATAACAAGGACATGCAAACCGTCTATTCAGGTAAATTTGTCAAACTGTGTTTTCATGTCATCAGCATTATTGCTGCTTACACAGCTTAATAGCTTGAAAGTCACCCTTTTAGGGCTGGATTCTGCCACCCTTATTCACGAGTAGTATGTGATCTCACTGAAATCAATGAGGCTGTTCAAGATGTAAGGTACTGCTCACTGTGTCTAAGGGTGGCAGACGCTGGCCCTTAATTTGAATGAACGCACTCACTATATCATTTTAATGCTAGGCATGTCTGCTGCTTCCAGCCTTGATCCCAAAATTCCTTAGATCACCTGCAGAACGGGAGTGAAAGGTAATTGTGCGCTCCCACCAGGGTGAGGACAAGTATGTTTAAGCAGCACAGGCCTGATTCAAAACCCACTGAGGTCAAGGATGAGATTCCTAGGAGCGGAGCCTCAAAAGGATTTAGGTGCCTAACTCCTATTGAAATCAGTGGGGGATGGCGCTTCAATACCTTTGAGGATCTGGCCCCATGCATCAGACCCTAGGAGTAGTCCTTCCCAGTGAGTAGAAGTAAATCCGAAACACCTCACAGCTGCTCTCTTATGCTAAAAAAGAGAATGGCAAAACCAGAGCAGGGCACGGGTGGGTTAATTACAACCATCACTGTGTTAATGGGGTGCTTAGCTACATGCTCCCCTCCTTAGGCCTTCCTCTTGCTTCTAGGCAGGAATAACTTGGCAGCTGCAGGGCAAACTTAATGCAGGATCAAGTCCCCGGCACTCCTTGTCTAGCCAATGCTTTTTGACCTTGCAGGGATACATGTAACACTCTGCACCTGTGTTAGGCAGGCTCAGTATCTGAACTGACTCCCATCTACTAATCTCTCCATTGCTTAACAGACAGACAGTGAGATTCTTCAAATCCCCTTCAGCTTGAGTCCCCTTCATATTAGTAACATAGGAAAGGATATTTGTTTTTCTAAATGTACGATTTCAACTGGGCGAGCAGGAAGGTTGGCTTGGGCCCTAAGGAGACACTTGCATGTTAAATTTGGCCCCAAATGCTGGTTCTGTAAAATTAAAGTTTGTACCAACAGAAATGTTTGTGTGATTTAAAAAAAATAAGCTCAGTAGAACAAGTTTTTGAAAAAACAAATGAACATTCCCTGGCACTGTTTGCAGCTCAACCTTGGCAGCCCTGTGGGAGTGCCTGAGCTTAGACTAAAGAGGCGAAATTGATCAAAAAGTGAAACTGACAATTTTCTTTGTTAAGGGTGGGAGGAAATAAAAACACAAACAAAGAGTAGAAATAATAAAAAGGAAAGGAGATTTAAAAAAAAATATTTCCCTTTTTAATAATCTCCGCTATTATTACAACATAGGTAAGGAAAATGTGTGTTTGAGAATATATACGTACGTAGAGCTTAAGGCCAGATGGGACCATTACGGCCATCTAGTCTGACCTTCTACTTAACACAGGCCGGAGGATTTCACCCAGTAATTCCTGCATCAAGCCTGATAACTTGTGTTTGAACTAGAGCATGTCTTTGCTAAACAATGTTTAACCTGACAATATTATTAATTATAGTACTGCAGCCCTAGTCATGGACCAGAACCCCATTGTGCTAGGGGCTGTACAAAGAGAGAGTCCTGGCCGATGATCTTTTTAGGACCAAATCCTGCTCCCACTGAAGTCAGTGACAAAACTCTAATTGGCTACAATGAAGCAGGATCAAACCCTTAATGGAAGAGGGATCGTTGCCATAAAACAGAGGTGGGCACTCTATGGCCCGTGGGCCACATCCGGCCCTCAGGACCGTCCTGCCTGACCCTTGAGCCCCCGGCCCCTCCCCTGCTGTCTCCCCTCCCCCACAGCCTCAGCTCGCTGTGCTGCCAGCGCTCTGGGTGGCGGGGCTGTGAGCTCCTGCCAGGCAGCACGGCGGCATGGCTGGCTTTGGCCGGGCAGCGCGGCTGCCAGTCCCGGTACTCTGAGTGGCATGGTAAGGGGGTGGGGAACGGAAGGGTTGGATAAGGGGCAGAGGGTCCCAGGGGGCAGTCAGAGGACAGGGAGCAGGGGGCAGAGATTCTGGGTGGCGGTGGTCAGGGGATGGGGAACAGGGGGGTTGGATAGGCGTGGGAGTCCCAGGGGCCTGTCAGGGGGCGGGGGTGTGGATAGGGGTCGGGGCAGTCAGGGGACAGGGAGCAAGGGGGGTTGGATAGGGGGTGGGGTCCCAGGGGGCAGTTGGGGTAGCAAGTCCCCGGAGGGGGCAGTTAGGGGACCAGGAGCGGGGGGTTGGATGGGTGGGAGGTTCTGAGGGGGGCAGTCAGGGGGCAGGAAGTGGGAGGAGGTGGATGGGGGTGCGGACCATGCTGTTTGGGGAGGCACAGCCTTCCCTACCCGGCCCTCCATACAGTTTTGGAACCCCGATGTGGCCCTCGGGCCAAAAAGTTTGCCCACCCCTGCCATAAAAACTCTGGCAAACCAGCAGTGCCCATGGTTTGCTGAGGGAGCCCTATCTCCTGTTTACCCAAACAAACTGTCACTTGAGTATTTGGCAGTGATTTAAAAATATATAATTGACTGTATATTTAAATCATTTCCCCAGATGTTTAAACTTCTTTTACTAAGAGGTTATTTCTGCTCAAATTCACACTCTCTTTTTTTATTTTAACTCAATCTCAGGTAAAAGGAAGGGTGAAAGATTAGACCTGAATGAACACAGGGTAATCTAGGGTGCCAGGGACAGCAGGATTGAGGTGCTGCTAGGGACAGCTGCTGGGCGCGGTGACAGTAAATGCTTGTTTCTCTGTTGCCTTCTGCAGCTGTTTAAAACACAGCAAAATGGGGTGGGGGCTGGAGGGGGGGGCAACTTGTATTTCCTTGAATAAGGACCAACATAAACAATCTCAGCGCCTGCCTACATGTCTTACATTTATTAATCACTTTCCCTTTGAGACTTCAGGACAACGCTACCAGCCACACATTGGCTGTTTTCTTCTCCTTCTTTGTACAAAAACCTTAATTTGAAAAGAATTAAGAGGCAAACAACAAAATGCAACATTTAAAAGATGATTCCACAAGGCAATAAATAAATAATTGTGCAGATCATCAAGCAGAGAGGATGATCCAAATTTACATTGTCACAAAACCGTACGGTGCCAGTATACCATCATGAAGGGAGAATTGAATCTGACATTTCAATCTATCCATTCTTAAATTTAATTTAATCTATTAGGTGCTGGGAGTCTTTCTATTGACTCTAATGGGAGTTGGGTCATGCTGTTGGAGTAATGACACTTTTATGCTGCTGAATGTACTTGAAACTTTGCAGCTCATACTGTTGAAAGGTGATATTGACACAAGAGACCCTCTGAGGTTGGTTTTGTTTTTTTGATCACCTCTGCTTTCTGTCCAGATCCACTTACCTAACAGATTTGGGAGTGATCTTATGCAAAGAAAATTGATGGATTCAACACTCTGCTATACACATACCTTCCCAGTCCCCGGCTGCTCCTTTCTTGTGGAGTTCTGCAACTAGATCTCCTGCTTTTCCTCAGTAATTTCCTCAATTAGCCACTTTATTTTACAGACATTTACATTTAATGTGGAATTGGCTGTAAAAGTTTCATAAAGACCTCACAAAGGAAATCATTAGCTTCCATCTACTTCAATTTATCTAGCAAAACCTTGCGGCTAATCCAAAGGGAAAGAGAGCAACCATAATATACCAGAAGCCTTTAACAAATAGGTTATTTTTCCTTGCCTATACAATGCACCATTATGTACTTTTTTTTTTTCTAATGAGAACAATGCAAGCAACAGTGATGGGAAACAGCAAAAACAAAAGAGGCATTTATAAGGAACTGATCTGCAGGCTGAAAAGCACTGAATAATGTTACACCTGATAACAGATACTTTCTCCAAGGACCTCAGCTAATTTAACACCACAATATTTACTTAAATAGGATACAGAATGGGATTCTAAACATACAAATTATGAGTGCTTAGGCTCAGATTGTTTTATTGAAAGAGTTTTCTTAGATACTAAGAAACACAGGCTTGAACTGGAGGCAAGTGTTTTACTATTGCACAAAATACTAAATTGAAATCATGTTAATTTCGTAAAATGCAAGCTACAAAAGTTTCAGTGAATTCAAGATTATCCTCAGGGTGATCAACTCAAACCCACTATGAGATGAGTAAAGGATGCAGTGGTCAGCCTTGACTTTGAAAATTATACCTTTGGTGTGTGTGACAAACTCCCGTATCCTGCAAACAATTACCCACGTGTTTAATTTTAAGGACATGAGCAGTCCCACTGATTTCACTGAGACTCCTCACGTGAGTAAAGTTAAGCACATTTGTGATAGTTTGCATGATCAGGGACAAAGTTTTTAAGAGTTACGTTTTTTTACATTTTTATTTTATATATTGTACTTAAACTCTCTGGTTTCCAAAGAGCTTCTATTAGAAGCTTATTAAATGTACATACATATTTTAATCCAAAAGGCTAGAAAAGCTACAATGGTTTTATTAGATAAATACATCTGTAGGTGGCTTTACTTGCATGTGTATATTTTTTTAAAATTATTAGAATTGATGTGGTGACCTGAAATATTTCTGTTGGCTATATACACAAGTACAGATTTAGGTCCCAATCCTGCAAAGAGGAACATGCAATGCACTTCATACTTAGCAAACAGTTCCAGGACTTTATGATTTCAGTTGGCATAGTGTGTAAACTTAATCAGGTGCATAAATTTGTCACGGTCAGAGCTTTTCCTAAAAGAGCAGAGGTGTTCTTTTAATGCTATTACAGGTGTTATCTTCTGTGTTTAACTGGGGTTGCGATCCTGGTGAAGGACAAATAAATGTTAAATTTAGGGTAAATTAAGGGGTAAACTAACAAATGTTTTTAATATGCATACATTTTCTCCAACAGCTCCTAGTGGATCCTTTGCTATTAACACAGTCAATTCCACACATTTTATAATTAGGTAGTGCAATAAATAAATAAATCCAGTATGACATTTCTTCCAAAAATATAGGGCCCAATCCTGCCATCCTTACTCATTGACTTCAATGGAAGTTTTGCTTGGGTAAAAACTGCAGGATCAGGCCCTGTATTATCTCTGCTTTAATGAATTATAAGAAGTAATTCTTTCATATTTTCCTTTAAAAATAGCCTTTTACATATAAAGCTTCAGCATGTAGATCGGCTGATTACAAAGTTATTTTTCTTTTTGCCCTTATGAAACAAATAACCAATACAAGCAAATCTGCTCCAAGTCTGAGAACTTGAATAAAGAGGAGAGAATTTTATGAATCTCAGCAAACAAAAAGTGATAATGGAAAATAGGGACAGATTATAATGATGCTAAGAGCAGCATAATTTAAGTAAACACCTTAATCAGATCTGTTTCCTTATATGTGGAAGACAGCCCCACCCCCTGCCTGTATCTCCTTAAAAGGATGCATCACATGGGACTTTTTAACCCCTTCCCTAACAGAGAAAGGCCCTGATGCAAACACTTATGCATATTCTTGACTTTACTGCTATGAGTAGTTCCATTGATTTAAAAGCAGCTACTCACAGTGGTAAGAATAAGCATTGAGCATAAGTATTTGCAGTGTGTAACTTTATTCAGGAGGCGTCTTTGACATCAGGGGAACTCCTCACCTAAGTAAAATTAAGCCTGCGTGCCTTTGAAGGATTAGGGCCCTCATTCTGGCTCTGAAATGAAGTTGCTTGTAGAGACATAGAAGGGGGAGGAGATATTCTGATCAGGGTTCATAATCCAACCATAGGAAGCAAATGTTTCAAACTAGAAAGTTAGGTAGTCACAGGGGGGTTAGCAAGGGCTATGAGGGACAGTCGCAGGTGAACTACAGGTCACTATCAAGCTGTTTTTTTCCCCAGATGATAAGAAGACCAGACTAGGAGAATCCTGCCTCGTTTCTCCACACCGCAGAGGGCCCTATGGAATTCTAGGTGGGCTAGGGTGACCAGATGTCCCGATTTTATAGCGACAGTCTCGATTTTTGGGTCTTTTTCTTATATTGGCTCCTATTACCCCCC
Source organism: Terrapene triunguis (assembly GCF_002925995.2). Classification (NCBI taxonomy): domain Eukaryota; kingdom Metazoa; phylum Chordata; order Testudines; family Emydidae; genus Terrapene; species Terrapene triunguis. Next base: position 5,108,850 of record NW_020664444.1, on the reverse strand, counting down.
ACCCCAATCCCGATTTTTCACACTTGCTGTCTGGTCGCCCTAAGGCGGGCACATCTGGATTCTTCACAGATGAAGCCCCCTGTGCTGAAGACATCTAGTCATGCGCTTAACTTTGCTACCACAAATAGTGCGGACTACTCCCAGCAGTAAAGTCCTGTATTTCCAGGAGGGAGGCTTTTTAGCTAACTTTGGCCTAGCCCGGCGAACGTTGGATCTTGTTTCGTTTAAAAACGCCAAACCAAACAAAACAAGCCGACCCTCCTCGCTGATTTTAACGAGGATTTCTGTTCAAACGCGGATGGCCCGGTTAGAGCCTTTACCGTTTACCGGGCGTTACGATCATTGCAAAAACAACAAGGAGTCCGGTGGCACGTTAAAGACGAACAGAGTTATTTGGGCATACGCTTTCGTGGGCAAAAACCTCACTGCTTCAGAGGCAACCGAAGAAGTGAGGTTTTTTACCCACGAAAGCTTATGCCCAAATAAATCTGTTCGTGTTTAAGGTGCCACCAGACTCCTTGTTGTTTTTCTCGATACAGACTAACACGGCTCCCCCCCTGATACTTGGTATCATTGCAAAGAGACACCAGAGCCGAGAGCAGCCCATGAAAAGGCCCCCGCCCCAGCTTCCCGGAAGGCCGGTGTACACTTGCAGGGCCGGGCCAGGGGCTGTTGCAATGCGGCTCCGGTGCACCGGGGCGGGGGAGTCGTGCGGGGAGCGGCCCCGGGGACGGGAGGCGGAACCAGGCCGCCGGCGCATGCTCCAGGCATGGCTGCGCCCGGGGAGACGCTGAGGAAGAGGAGGGGGGTGGAGGCAGCCCCCCGCCCCCCCCCCAGCGGAGGGGGAGCAGGCGCCCCCCGCCCGGCCCCCGCTGCGCCCGGGCACCTTCTGGCTGAGCAGGATCGTGCTCCTGCGCTGCATAGCGCTGCTCTACTGTGAGTCTCTGCGCCCCCCCCCCCCCCCCCCCGCGGGGGGGGGCCCCCCCCGCCCAGGCGGCCCCCCCCAGGCCAGGCTGCCCCCCCCCCCCAAGCAGGGCCCTGCTGGCAATGCGGGGTGACCCCCCGCCCGGCAGGCGGGAGCGAGCCCTGGCCACGTGTGTCCAGCCTGCCCTACTGCTGGGGTCCCCCCCCCCTGCTCTGCGGGTGCCCAGCCCCTACCCTGGCCCTGCTTCAGGCCAGCAAACCCTTGGTGCCCCTTCCCCTTGGCTCCCCTCCACAGTGCCCTGCCGGGGGGGGGGGGCGGGATTGCCACCCGCTGACCCCTGGGAAAGTTGGGGGTTCCAAACCCGGTGCCCAAGCACGCGGGGTTTGTGAGGGGAGCAGGGCAGTCTTCTGTGTCTGTACAGCGCCCAGCACAACGGGTTTCCCTGGCGGCGGTTACCAGGCAGGGAGGCCGCTTAAGAACATGAGATCAGCTGTCCTGGGTCCGACCAATAGTCCATCTACCCCAGCGCCAATGTCCGATGTTTCAGAGGGAATGAACAGAACAGGGCAATCGATCGAGTGGTCCAGCCCCTGTCGTGCAGTCTCAGCTTCTGCCAGTCAGAGGCTTAGGGACACCCAGTGCGAGGGGTTGTATCTCCGACCATCTTGACTAATGGTCATTGGTGGAGCTCTGCTCCAGGAACTTGTCTGATTCTTTTTTGACCCGTTATGCTTTTTGCCTTCACAACATCCCTTGGCAAGGAGTTCCACAAGTTGACGAGGCGTTGTGTGACGTTTTAAACTGGACCACCCTCTTTTTGGGTGGTTTGTCCCCAGTCCTGAGACAAAACTGGACATGTCATTTTGAAGAGTATGTTGCTCTCTCCTGGCTGGTGTGACTTGGCACACACCAGACCAGCAAGAGTGGGGTGCTCTTCACAATGGTGTCCCCCGTACGGTGTGACCTCGCATGCAACATGGGGCGGGGTCAGACCAGCGGTGACAGACCTAGGTAGTTCCCGGAGGTACCGAGATGTCTGGTGTTCCAGAAGTGTGAGAGTGGCCACCCTTCTCCTAGGTGCTATGCGAATACAAATAATATAATAAAAAAAAAAAATCGGGTATTTGTGGGGAGAGGAATCCACATTGCAATTTCTTCTTGGCTGCTACTCCAGCCCTGGAGTTGGGAATGGGCTGTAATCTCAGTCCATCTACATCGGGGTTTGCAAATTGCTGGATCAGTGCAGAGGGTGGGGGTGCACTAGCGTTAAAAAGAATAGCTTTTGAATATGACTTTAATAAGTAGTTTTGTACAATGACTAAATTTATCCACTTTTAATAAAGTGAGATAAACAAGCTCCCGTTCCAAACTTAGTGTTTCCTCTATTTATTTATGCCATAGCTAATTTTTGTAGGGCTCTAAGCCCTGCCAGGCCCCTGTCGTCTATGCCTATGCAGTGTCATCATTGTATACCCTGTGGCCTGGCCCATTCTATCTCCAGGCTTCGTCTTCATTGGTCTAGGTGGAGCTGGCACAAAGGCCAGTTCAGTTAGGGTATGTCTACACTACAAGCTCTACAGCGACCCAGGTGCAGCACTGCAGCTACACAGCTCTAGTGTAGACACTTGCTACAGCAACTTAAGGGCTTTTCCCGTCACTGTAGTAAATCCACCCCCCGTAGAGGCGGTAGGTAGGTCAATGGAAGAACTCTGGACCGGTGTCTACACTGGGGTGTAGGTTGGCTTAACTACATCACTCAGGAGTATGAGTTTTTCACACCACTGGGCTACATAGCTAGGTTGACCTGTTTTAAATGTAGATCAGGTCTTAGTCAGTGGGGGATAGAGTCCTTCCTATGCTTGCTCTGTGGTCTCCCATCCTCAGGGCAGGTCTACGCTTAAAACGTTGCAGCGGCACACACCTTTTTTTCACACCTCTGAGCGACGTAGTTACAGTAGAACCTCAGAGTTACGAACTGACCAGTCAACCACACACCTCGTTTGGAGCTGGAAGTATGCAATCAGGCAGCAGCAGAGACCCCAAATATGGTACTGTGTTAAACGTAAACTACTACAAAAATAAATAAAGGGAAAGCAGCATTTTTCTTCTGCATAGTAAAGTTTCAAAGCTGTATTAAGTCAACGTTCAGTTGTAAACCTTTGAAAGAACCATAACGTTATGAACATTTCAGAGTTACAAACAATCTCCCTTCCCGAGGTGTTTGTAACTCTGAGGTTCTGCTGTATTCCGATATAGGTCTGTAGTGTAGACCAGTCCTCACTGTGTCAGGGAAACTACTGCAGTTCTGCTGTGTTCCAAGGCTTCGAATCCCAGCCCGCCCTCAGATAAATGTTACCACGTATATCCAATAAATACCCCAACAGGGCATGTATTTCACCCTGCTCATACTTGGTATATTTTTCCCGGGGGTTGCAGTATTCTTTGCTGTACATGCTGTTTATCCTGTTCCAGGATTCTGAGACATATCTGTGGGTTTTCCCCTTTTAGAAATACTCCAGATAAATTAATGAGAGGTGGAGATCTCTCTTTTGTGAGTCAGGGTGGTGTGAACATTTACCTTTGTGAATGTCATTATTTTTTCTTGACTTGCATTGATGGTTGCAGATACCAGTAAACGTTGGGTGTTTTTTTCTTTGTTTTGGTTTTTTTGTGGTGAAAATTCTGTCCTTTGGACAAATAATATGTCAGTCCACCTCAGATTTGCTTTTGGTGGAAGTGGGGTTTTGCGTTGCAAAATGACATCCTTCCGCCTTCTAAAACTTGCACAGGTTCTTATGGACACGGGTTAATCACAAAGAGCAGTGTTATTCTGGTAAAAAATGTAGATGTGGGGAGGAGAAATGAAAACAGGACCCCAGTTCTGCAAACAGGCACATGCATAACTTTACTTGGGGGGAGCAGTCCTGTTACCTTGAACTTGTTTACTCATGTTATGTGAGTAAAGTGAAGCACATGTAAGTGCTGCGGGATTGGGGCCTTCGAGTAGAACTGTATTGCAACCTGAACTACGCAGTTGTGACTGTTGCCTTTATAAGGGAGGCTCTGGTTCTTGTATCAGAAGATTGATTTTTATGGCAAAATCTCGGTGTAAGGCTGACTTCCATTTTTATTTGGTTGTGTGGGTGGCATATGGAAATCTTTATCTGGATTTTAGCAAAGCTTTTTATTGTTTGGGGGAAATCTCTCTCTCTCTCTCTCTCAAAATACGTTTGAGATGTTTTACATAAGGTTAGCATGTACATTTTTGGTATGATTGTTCTTGTGGGGTAGCATTCCACACAGTCTGGTTGATTTCAGGTTCCATTCCTTTGCTCCTCTCTTATTAAATTCTTTTAATAACAACCTTCTATCCTAACTTCTGCTGCATACCGCTTGTCCCTCCCCGTCCCCTGCAGAACTCCTTCAAAAGCAGCACATTTTGTTGCTCACCAAGGATTATAAAATAATGAGAGCATCCCGCTTACCCCAAGGACTGTATCCCCTGCTACGCAATAAACATAATGAGTCTCACCATTCTCAGCTAGGTTGGAGATAGAAACGCAGGGAAAGAGCAGCTTTGAGCACTTCGTCATCTGGAGATGGAAGTTGTGACTCTTCGCCTGGCATTCAGATTTGACCAGGTGATTGGAGGTCCTCGAGAGCCAACACTGTGCAAAGTCCTCTTGACGATAGGCCTGCGGTGTCAGCAAAATTCCAAGGAGAGCCAGTTCACATCATGAGGCCTTTACACATCTGTTGTGGTTGGATGCATCTGGTAATCTTTCCCCCGCCCCGAAGATGTTGTGAACTAGGGAAATTCTTCTTATCACCGAGACATGTAGAATTTGCTTCCGCACCTGGACAATAAGAGCCAGCGGTTCCCAAGGACACCAGTGTCACTAAGAGCAGCAGTGCTAGAAGTTACCATTTCTTTTACTTAATAATGAAAATGGTGAATGGAGTAACCAGTTAGAGCACGGCATGGACTCTTTCTGTTCTGGCCTTAGCAAATAGCATTGACAGCAATGTTCAGTGATCGTAAGTGCTGTGCAAAATATTCGCAGTGAAACCCACATGCATAACACGCTTCGTTACAAATTCTAAATTTGTCCCTGATCTGTCCACAAGATCAGTAAGATCTGCAGACCAGCAGCCTGCTTAGTGTGGTTCTTTTGTGTTTTTTTTGCATCAAAACCATGCAGAAGTTTCAGTTCGGTGTGATTTTTTTTTTTGACACATGCTTTATTTCCGGTTTCTCTTGAATTGGCACTAAAAGCCAGGGGTCTGAATCTCCACCAGTTAAAATGAGAGAAATGTTGATCTCTACCCTGTGGAAGTCCAGTTTGCTGAGTTTCTCACAGCTCAATTTGCTGTTTCATATGCAAAGCTGATTAGTGGTCTCTGATTATGAAGGCTGTTGCTTTCTAGACATTAATTTGGAGCTTTAAATACACCACGTTCTGCAGTAAATTTTGTTTTATTGTTTATATGAAGGTTGGCCTGGGGACTTCAACCGAAACGTGGGCTTCATTATGCTAGGCAGTGGACAGACCTTGTGAAATCAGCCCTCGCACCCAGCGGCAGCTCCAGGCACCAGCACTCCAGGCACGTGCCTGGGGCGGCAAGCCGCGGGGGGAGCCCTGCCGGTCCCTGCGAGGGCGGCAGTCAGACAGCCTTCGGCGGCTTGCCTGCGGGAGGCCCGCCGGTCCCGCGTATTTGGTGGCAATTCGGCGGCGGGTACGCCGAAGCCGCGGGACTGGTGGACCTCCCTAGGGTGACCAGACGTCCCGATAAAATCAGGACGGTCCCGATTTTGAGCTGTTTGTCCCACGTCCCGACCGATCTCAATTTTTGTCCCGATATTTTGTGCCGCTGGGATCACTCGGCTTTTTTTTTTTTTTTTT
>NW_020664444.1:5093863-5102921 GCF_002925995.2 Terrapene triunguis | reverse complement strand
CCCCCCCCCAGTGTCCCGATATTTTCTTCATCTCATCTGGTCACCCTAGACCTCCCGCAGGCATGCTGCCGAATCCGCGGGACCGGGGACCTCGCAGGCATGCCACCGAAGGCAGCCTGCCTGCCGTGCTTGGGGCGGCAAAAAAGCTAGAACCGCCCCTGCTCGCACCAGTCGAAGGCCCAGATCATGGGTTGTGCAGTACATGGGCAGGCTGCTTTCCTTGCTCAAAGCCCCATTCAGTTTGCATGGGCGTAGCAAACTGCCCATGTGCTACCCCAACGGTTCTCAACACAATGCAGGATCAGAACCTTAATAGACAAGACAGACAAAGGGTGAGAGGGGACGCAGACAGAGAAGGGAAGTTTCATTCTCGGGTTTTAGTGTTGTGGTTTTAAGCGGATGCTCTCAGTTTAAAAACCGTGCTTCTAAAACCCAAATGCCCCCACACCTTACATTACTAATAATACCAGGTTTTTGTAATAGAATTTTTTAAAAAATCGTTTACTTGTTGCTTTTGGCGTAGCCTGGCTCCGGTTTAATTCTTGGTCTCTCTCGTTTTGGTTCTTACACGCTACTGCCATGCTGAAGTTGAAGTTCACCTGGTTAAAAGGAAACTCCTGTTTGATTAGAATTAAAGAATCATAGTGGAAAGTTTCACACCCCCCCTCCCCGTCTTAAGTTTTGTAAAAACTTAATGTTACCAAAACCTGAATTTTCGGGCTAAGTTTGGCATGGGCTAAATTTTGAGTCCAAGTGTCATTGGAAGCGTGTTTGCGACTAATACCTCTGCACTTTATGCTGTGAGGACGCACTGCTGCTTATTGAATTTTGCAATGCGGGGCTGAAATTAATCAGTGTGACTTCAAAATAAAGAGATCACGTTAGAACTCCGCTAGCTTTTCTGTCAAGGGAAGAGAGAGCGAAGTATCTTTGTAAGGGTGGGACACTTTCGAGTGAGACCGGGCTGCCTTTTGATCTCAGTTGGGATTCTGGGTTAACAACAGCGGGAAACAATTTTAAGTCTCTGGGTCAAGCAGATATTTAGACCTCGTTTCTGAAGATGGAACAGCTTACTTTGACAGATTTTCTCTACCCCCACCCCCTTCTGCCTACACTCAGTAAACTGTGACGATTGTTTCAGACTTATTGAGGAAATGGTTGATGCCATTATGACAGACTGACATTCCTGAGTGGTGGGATGTTTTCCCCTTCTTCCATTTCACCCCTCCGATAATGGTTAGCCATGCCGTTTTCATTTACGCCGGGCTTGAAGAATGCATCTCGTGGGGGCTTGTATTAAAATGTGGCGGAAAATTGGTCATTCTCTGACAGTTATCAGCTCCTGCATTCCAGCGCGGCTGTAGCAAGCTAGAGGGGAGGCCTGGGGGTTGGGCAGGTGTGTGTGTGTGTGTGTGTGAGTGAGTGTGAGAGAGCTTCCCCTGTTATGAAAGAAAACCATGGAACAAACACAGTTCTCAATGGCAGTGAAGTGAGGGGAAGGATCATGAACAGGGTTTCTCCTTGGAAGGGATCTCCGCTTTTTTATGTGGAAAGGGCGTTTTAGTCTCATCCCTTGCCCCAAGGTCTAGGGTCTGTGCTTGTGGAGTGAAGGCAGGGAATGTGCAATAATCTGCTCCCTTTCCCAGGTAACCGACGGGGCATCTATGTAAAATATCACCCAGCACAAGGGTGCTGTAGATAACCTTCCCGCTCTTTTAAAGGGAGTTTCCAGGCATGGTCAGAAGCTGGGAAGTCCCTGGCAATGAGACCGGCGCTTTGGAGCGGTGCGGTTAGGGAGGCAGGTTGGTGAAAGGAAGGAGCAAACAACCAGATTGCTGGAGAAGGAGGCACTGAGTCCCGGCAGCATGGATGGCCTGTTGCCTTCCATAGATCAAATGAGGTCTGATGAGGTTCAACAAGGACAAGTGCAGAGTCCTGCACTTAGGACGGAAGAATCCTAGGCACCGCTACAGGCTGGGGACCGACTGGCTAAGCAGCAGTTCTGCAGAAAAGGACCTGGGGATTACAGTGGACGAGAAGCTGGATATGAGTCAGCAGTGTGCCCTTGTTGCCAAGAAGGCCAATGGCATATTGGGCTGTATTAGTAGGAGCATTGCCAGCAGATCGCGGGAAGTGATTATTCCCCTCTATATGGCACTGGTGAGGCCACACCTGGAGTATTGTGTCCAGTGTTGGTCCCCCCACTACAGAAGGGATGTGGACAATTTGGAGAGAGTCCAGCGGAGGGGAACAAAAATGGTCAGGGGGTTGGGGCACATGACTTATGAGGAGAGGCTGAGGGAACTGGGGTTATTTAGTCTGCAGAAGAGACGAGTGAGGGGGGATTTGATAGCAGCCTTCAAATACCTGAAGGGGGGTTCCAAAGAGAATGGAGCTCGGCTGTTCTCAGTGGTGGCAGATGACAGAACAGGAAGCAATGGTCTCAAGTTGCAGTTGGGGAGGCCTAGGTTGGATATTAGGAAACACTATTTCACTAGGAGGGTGGTGAAGCACTGGAATGGGTTACCTAGGGAGGTGGTGGAATCTCCTTCCTTAGAGGTTATTAAGGCCCGGCTTGACAAAGCCCTGGCTGGGATGATTTAGTTGTTGGTCTTCCTTTGAGCTGGGGATTGGACTAGATGACCTCCTGAGGTCTCTTCCAACCCTAATCTTCTATGATTCTATAAGGTTAGGCATTTGACTGATCCAAAAATACATGGTCAATTGACTGATCAAATATTTTGAAATAATGTCAAAAATGGTCAAATATGTGAAGCACTAATTGATCAGAACAATGACCCCCCCCCCCAAAAGTAAGACTTTATGGTCTCTAATAGGTTTAGCTTTAGATAGAAACTTATGCCTAATTACAAAAAAAACCAACCGAAGTTATGTAACTGAGTGATTATTTTAGCTCAGAAGAATGTGACAAGCAATTAAACAAAGTTCTAAAAGATGAAGGAATGCTGCCACAGTGCAATTAACAAGGTAGGCCATTGCCTATGTCAGGGCATGCTTACTGGAATATTGGACCACGGTCAAACAATAAGTGGTCAAATAATGTCAGTTGACCAACTGGGTAATCCTAAATCCATGGGATTTGGTGGCCAAAACTCTTGCTGCCCCCATTACTGGGGGGGAATGCGGAAGGGAATGGGAAAGATGTAGAGAAACTACCCTGTACTGAGCCCATACCAGTGGGATTTTCCTAATTGAATGCTAAGGATATTGGAAGATATAGGCACGTAGGGCTGGTTCAGTGCATCCCATGAATTCATGAGGGTAGCTACCACTCTATATTCGCAAAGTAGACAGTATTTAGTGCTTTTAATTAGCTGGGTAATTCTTGCAACAGCTCTCTGTAGGTTAGATATTGAGGGCCTGTTTCTCCACTCCATCATTTTACCTTTTCCAAGTGAGAATAAAAAACTGCCCATTCAGAATGAATTGTGCGGGGCAGAAGGGAATCTGATCTGAGAGGGGGAATTTAAGTGCCTTGTCCAAGGAAATCGAAACAGCAAATCTGTGGCAGACTCAAGATTATGACTCCAGAGTTTGTGGCTTCTAGCTCCATGCTCAGTCTAGTAGAGACCACACTGTGTCTCCGTTAATTGTCTTTTTATACAGTCCTATAGCATCTGGATGCTATAATAGTAATTAAAACAAGCAGAAGAGTTGTCTCAGACTTATGCTCATTTACACGATACTTAAATAAAAGCTCGTATAGCATCTTTCATGGAAACCAGATCCCCAAATGATTTACTGAGATGCAGGACAGGTACAAAGTTAAATATAAGAAATAATAGCAGGAGGCAAAGGCAATGCGGAGTAAGTTCGATAACGGATTAGAGTAGGTTTTCCATTCTGATCTTTATGTTCTTGTGTGTTCCTATATCCTTGCAAACTATTACATTGATGCCCGTTTTTAAAACTAAAGAAACCCTCATGAGGAGATTTGGTTGGCAGTGCAGTTGCAGCGGCTATTACTAATTAAGGAAATAGATCAACATCCGGGGATTGAATGTTTGTTTTTTGATCGCTGGTCTTGAGCGAAGTGTATGGGTCCTCAGATCAAGTGTACCGTAATGGCTCCCTTCCTCTCTCTTTCCCCCCCAATTATTTCTGATGTGTGGATGCCCAGATAGGTGCATATGGAGATATACCTATACCTGTCTCATAGAGCTGGAAGGGACCCTGAAAGGTCATTGAATCCAGCCCCCTGCCTTCGCTAGCAGGACCAAGTACTGATTTTTGCCCCAGATCCCTAAGTGGCCCCCTCAAGGATTGAACTCACAACCCTGGGTTTAGCAGGCCAATGCTCAAACCACTGAGCTATCCCCCCTGCATGTAAACACCCATTTTGGGCATTTTGGGATTTCAAGATACTGTTTAGAAACCCCCTTCTGTAATGTGACCCATACTCTGTAAAGTACTTTGAGATGAAAGGCATCATATAAATCTAATTCTCCTTCTCCGTAAATATTAAATAGTACTAATTTTTTCCCGATTAGTAGGGACCTACTCAAAAATGCTTGAAGGCTTACAAATTTATTCTTCCTAAACCTTAAATCTCAAATCTAACACCTTCTCAAGGGAGTGGGTGTTAGTTACAAAAGGACTTGTCTGCCTGAAGATTCCCCCTCCTCCACCCCATGATCCTATTACTTTAAATGGCTTGCAGTATTTTCAGACCATCTCGTCTGGATTACAGTATATCCTTTGCATTTTTTCCAGTGTAAGTTTTTAATTGACACACTTGGACTTTAGTTAACAACTCTATAAAACAAAGACCGTACATTAGCGCTGTATCCCTTCAGCGAGTCAGATGCCACCAGTTAAATTGTGGAAAGAGGAGCTCTGTAAGGAAGACAGAAGCATATTTGGCACTAAACACTGCACTTTCACTTCAGTAAAATAGCTTTATTAATAACAGGCATTGGTAGCTCCAGGGGAATGATAACAAGATTGGAGCGAGAGAGAATTTGTCTCTCTGAGGTCAGCAGTTCAGCTAGATTTGGTTTGGACTATAAAGGTATTTCAGAGATGTCCTTAAACTGGACGTTTACCTGTTATTTGATTCGCTTTAAAATAAATAACTGTACTTTGTTCAGAGACTTGTGGGCTATGAACAGTGGCATATTTTCTTATTTACTTCGTGTTATTTTGAACAAAGTAGTGGGAGAATCATTTTTTTTTTAAAAATAGTCATTAGCTGTGCGATTAATGGCACATCTAATAAAATGAAGAATTTTAAGAACCAGATGTACTTTTTGCGGTGTTTATCTTATGTATCTCAACTTTGATGAAACTGTGTTGGTTAGTTTCACTTTCTGGCTCTCCTCACTGCTAGCACAGGGCTGTGGTGTTTGGGTTTCCAATCCTGCAGTGGAGTGTGTCAATTAAAAAGAAGATGTTTCGTTTGTTTCTTTAATAATATATAAAAACCACGACCACTTTTTTCTTTTTTTCCCTGTAATAAAACCTAGATTTCAGGCCTAAACTAAGTTGCCAGCATGCACTCAACACATTATCTTTTTTAGAATGCTTTGTCAGGTCAAAGGTGAAGTTGATATATGTAGCATATTTTTTGTGTATGTAAAATGTAGTTTGCTTTTCGTGCAAAAATCTGTGCTCTTGGTTCATTTCTTCTTGTGGTTTGGGCTTTAAGTAGAAGTAAAGACTTTTTTTTTAATGGGGCGGGGGGGTGGGAGTGGAAGGGGGGAAACGTGACCGGAAAGTTTTGGATTTCACATCTTTAAATCTTTACAGAGCATGAAGAATGGGATTCTCTCTTTCTTTTACCATGACAGGCTGTGGCTGGATTGGGAAATGGAACTGAGGTGACAGGGCAAAATGCATAAGACCAAATAATTCCAGCTTGGTGATTCTCTGTACTGCGTGTCCCAGTTGTTTATTGGTAGCATGTGGGATCAAATAGGGAACGTATCCTGTCTTGGAGTTTTCTTGTTAATGGAAAAGTACAGGAATGCACCTTCTGAGGTGAGACTAAGTAGTGAGGGTTGATTAACAGTTAATGACAGTTTACATGCCTTACTTCCATAAAGATGAGCTTGCGTCAGGTACGGGAGGCTGATCCCACCTGAGCTGTCAAGGGCTCTGACTACTGCTTGTGTGGGAGGAAGCATGGGGTTCTCTTCAATTAATTGTCAAGCTGTAACAGCAACATGCTTCAAAGAGGAAATGTCACAAACTGGACAGGTAAATGGACGCAGTTTAAGACACTCAAGTACAGGGAGCAGCAGGAGATGATAAAAGCGTCTGGGGAAAGTGGCCTGAACAGTTAGAGGGAAACTGACTCTTCCCGGCAGACTAAGTGACGGGCGTTGGAGTCTTTCGGAGATGACATGGGTTTTTTGGGAGTTGATTTAAAGCAATCTTGAGGGTGCTGAGAAGCCACAGATGATAACATAGGTTCCGAGATGCCTGCAGCCTGAAAGCTAAATTCCGGTTACTGTCAGCTGGGTGGGGGAAGGAGAACTGCGGGAAAACTTTTTTGAATGTGAGAAAGAAGGTTCAGTGTCTTGTAAATTCTCAGAAAATTGCTCAGCTCTTTGAGGTTTGTGTGTGTGTCTCTAGTCCCTAAGCGGATACCAGAAAGTATGAAGCAACATGGTCCAGGGGGTTTGAACACTGGACTGAGTGTAGTGACATTGGGGGTCTATTCCTGGCCTACTGTGTGGCCTTCAGCATGTCCTTTCTGAGGGACTGTCTACACGGGGCAGTAATGTGGACTACAGGGGTGTGATTTCTACAGCGTGCTAGAGTGGCATTGATGTATTTGTTTGTACAGTGCCTAGCACAATGAGCAGTCTAGGAGCTCCTGTAATAGAAGTAACAATGTCCACAATGGAGTTTTTCATTTGGGTATAACAAAAAGAACCCCCCCCCCCCGCAATCAGAGAAATGAACAGAGTTGGGGTTCATTCTGGGTTAAAATCCCAGCTCTGCTACTGACTTGCTGAGCAGTCTTGGACAAGTCACTTAGCCTCTCTCTTTGATGCTCTCCTCACACAAACCTCCTCACGCAAACCTCACACGTCCCCCACCTCCAGTGATTAAAAATGATTAAAATGGGGATTGTACATAACTACCTCACAGGTCTGTTCTGAAGTTTAGTTAATATTCTTACAGCACTTTGAATGTGAAAGTGCTACATGGGTATTATTGTTTATAATGAAAGCAGTCAACTTTCTAACTGACAGTAACCCGAGTAAGGCTTTTAGTGATATTTTCTATATTTGAGCTACAAACATTTTTTGAGAATGTAAAAGGTTTTTTTAAAAGCATGGGTGTTTAAATGTACACACTGATAATAAACACTTCTGTTAATGGATTTGTACAAGAGTTTGGAATGAAATGCTAGATTTAATAATCTGTTCAACATAGGGAGCAATACACAATGTATATGGAGAATTTTCCCTTGTATTTTTGCACAGATTCGCTGTGCTATTTGGTGGCATAGCAACCTGCAGATTACAAAACTAAGGATTTGATTGTTAGAATGAATAATACATCCACATCTACAAGTAAACTGGAGCAAACTCCAAATAGAGTAGAGACCTGGGGCCTGATTTCCGTTAAAGTCACTGGAAGTCTAAGTGCCAACATGTTCCAGCCTGGACATCATCAGCTCTATCATTAGAATTCTCTATCACGTTACACACTGGGGCAAAAGTTTATCCATGTGTTATGGATGTGAAACTGCCAAGGCCATATTAATTCCATTCTTCTCTCGTGTTTAAACTGCTCTTGAAGTCAAAATAAATGCTTGGGATTGAGATGAGCTGTCAGCTACTGCATTGCGTGAAGTTTGCAAATGCAGTTGTCAAGTTTGACACCCTGTTCTCCGCAGCACATAAGGACTTGTCCGTGTGGGCTCCTGGTAAAGGGCAAAATGCTCTTCCCCGCAGAAAGCCTGGCTTAATGGGCTTTGTCAAAGCATGCTCAGTGGAGGATGGGCGTTTCCTAGTTAGAATGCATGGTCACCCTGCAGCTGCCTCTGTGACAGCTGCACTGCCCCCAAGTGTGGGGGATAGAAATCTTGTGCAACGGGCACCGGACTGGCAAGTAGGGGATTGGGAGTCTGTCTCCTGTTCTAGCACTGTGAGACTTTGGGCAAGTTTCTGCCTCTGGAGAACGGAGATGATGATGCTTTACGTGAGCATTGTGAAGCTTTACTCCTGAATGTTTGTAAAGTGCTTTGAGAGGCTCAGATAGAAGGCACCAGAGAGGGGCAAAGTATCCTTGCTATGCACGGGCAGTTCGGTTACTGGCCTGCCCAAACTTTTGTGCCGTTGTTTGCCTCTAGGTTCCAACCTTTTGCTGTCATGGCTGATAGAGCTGGAGAGCACTGCAAAGTAGTGCAGTCAGTCCTGTGGATGGGACGTGGGGGACGTGTTGCAGTTGAGGAAGGTGGAAGGTCTAACACTCACACTTCCAGCTGACTGAAGATCAATGTTCTAGTGAACTTCGGTGTCTTATACCTATATACATATATATACAGAATCCTCAGACAGCCAGAGGATTATATAGTGGCAGTGTAGTAATATGTACCTGTAGTACATTGATTGCCTTCTAGTGGTAATTCTAATTATAATACTACTTAGTGTAGGAATGGAGTGTTGGAAGAACCCAGAAATTTTAACAGGAAGGTGAGCATAGTTGTGTCTTGTGGGAAGAATAAAGTCTGGTGGATTGTAAGCAGCAAACTGCAAGGTCTGTGTCTTTCCATATACATCTCTACATAAATGTGTGCATGTATAGTATTGGATACCTGTGAATAATAGGCTATAATAGTGGTGACATTGGTCTTCATAGTTTGGAGGTATAATGGAGTGACATTTGGGAGGAAACATAAGGACTTACCTGGATGAGTTTTTAACCAAATTAGAAAATTTGCTAATGTGAATTGGTTACGAAATTGTTACATTAAAAGTTCCAGAAATATAAATGCTTGTAAAAAAGAAAAAATCTTTATTTTGTAAGAAGCCTTTTTTTTTTTTTTTTTTTTTTTTTTTTTTTTTGGCCCAAACTGTAC
>NW_020664444.1:5076016-5093763 GCF_002925995.2 Terrapene triunguis | reverse complement strand
TTTTTTTTTTTTTTTTTTTTTTTTGGCCCAAACTGTACAATTCTTAGATGTGACGTTCATGCCAACTTATAATAGATATTTGCTGCTTTTAAACTTAAATACCCTGTACAATATTCAGCATATATAGTGTATACTTTTCTTCAATTGCCGTAGTGTATATTTTTCCTAATTTACCCTTTCCTTGTTTATCTTGCTTACAGTGCAGAGGTCTCATTTAGATTTTTTTCTAAACTGATTAGCAGTTATGGGTTGGGGCAACAATTTGTGCCGCATTTAGAGGTAAATTTGATTAGCACTTTTTGAAAACTGAGTGCAGCAAATTGCAATGCTAATCCAGGTAAATCAAGCCATGTAGGGTTTTTGAAGGCAGAGAATTTATTTTAACCAAAGCAGAGATATTAAGTTGTCTGATGTTGGGGAGCATTATAATTCTGCTGGTTTCGTGTACTGAATCTTTTAGTTTTACAATTCTGAGAAGAGCTTTGGTTTAAAAGAAAAAAACAACCAGCATAAGGAATACTTTAAAATATATATTTTTTTACATTTTAAGTCACTTAGCTTATTGTCATGAGAAGACAACTCTTAAGCTTTATGGTCAGTGTGTCCTTTTCTATCTCTAATCTAATGAAATGTCCTGCTTGGCTTTATTGGTTTTTGTGTAAAATAGGTCAGTGTGTTTTTTGTTTTTTTTTTTTAAAGAAAAAATCTGCTGTTTTCCTAATTCAAAACCCATTGAAGTCAATGGGAATCCTTCTGTTAACTTCTGGTAGGCCCTCAGTGCTCGTTCAGGAGACAGCAAGAAGATAAATTTGGGTGTAATGCCAGAGTAATGGTTTTAAAGGGATTATTAACCAAACACCACTGGAGATCCTTGTGTGTGTGTTGGAGGGGAGATGGTGCAGTATTTTGATCATTATTAAGCTGAAGCATGTTTCTTTCCTTCTCAAAATGAGTAGGGGAGTTAGGTCAGGTTTAAAATACAAACTGAGGACCAGATTCAGACCCGGAGTGGTTGGAGTGCGGACAGTGGTGCGTGTCAAGAAGCTGATCCCGCAAGTCATTCAGCACCTCTCAGGAGGCTCTAAGAACCTTGCAGGACTGGGCCCTGTGACTCTATATATGATTGGCTGCAGCACCCCACAACTGGATTATTCCTGCCATGGGATCTGTATGAGGTGTGAGATGGGTCACGCACTGACCCCAACCTTCCTCCTGGTACGCCCTTTCCCAGGGATGAGATCTTCGAGAAGTGACTTGGAAGCTAAGGGGTAAGATTTCAGTGATAACCCCTGGTGCTCTTCACCCACCCAGCTCACGGAGGTTCACAAAGGTAGCAAGCATCGCCGTCTCCATTTTACATGAGGCAGCGGCGGGGCGCATAACTGGCTCACAGAGAGAGCGAGTTACAGAGCTGGGACTAGAGCCCAGACCACCCGAGTTTCAGCCTGTTGCCCTATCCCAGGGGTTCTTGGGAAAAAATTCCCTAATGGCGGACAGAGCTGGCAATAGGGAGCACGGGGCCCGGAGCCCCTGGACTTCCAAGAGCTAAGCAGATCAAAGCCAGCATCTCTATCACACTGAGGAGATTTAAACTTCAAGACTCCTTAGAAGAAATGGAAAGGGAGGTGGATATTTCTTGCTTTTTTTAAAATTAAATAGGCAGCTAGTCTTGTTTTTAAAATTATTATGAAGAACAAGTTTAAGCTTTGTTGTAACGTGCGTTGTTTGCCTGGACTGCTCAAGACCTGAATGCTTGTGGAGGAGGAACTCTGAGTTGGCTTCTTAAATACCTTCCTGCTGTTTCACATCTGATAGTCCTGGATGAAACATGGGAGCCTTGTCTTAGAACAGGCTTATTCAAAGTGATACAAGCTACAAAAGTGAGATCTTGCAAGAGTGTTGCCGTTTTCATAATGTAATAAAAATACTGTAATGATAAATAATAATAAATAGTGTGTAATAAGCATGTCATAAAAACAATTTATATTTCCAAGATCACGGCTTTTATCATTTATACTCAGGTAAAAGAGAAAATCCCTGGAAATATTCCTTTTTAGGAGGGGGTTCACGAGACATGACACTTTAGTGAAAGGGGTTCACAGGTTGTTAAAGTTTGGGAACCACTGCCCTATCCACTCTCTGCGCTGCCTCCTGATTCTGTTTTGCTTTGAAATAACAAATTCCTTCAGGTTTTCAAACTTCTGAGCCCAAGCCCCGCTATTCCAACACCCTGAACTATGGGGAAGTTTGAATTTCATTCCTGATGTAGCGATTGGGCACTGATTTTTATAGTTAATCAAACCTCCAGGTTGCAATGCTTCCAAGTTGCAGCAAAGCTTGGCTTCGCATACAGAATTTGCAGAGGGAGCCCATATCCACGGGAAAATAGCACAGTGAGCACATTTCCATATACCTGACTCAGGATTTATGCATGCACTTTGTTTAGATATGTTGCTGTCTGTGGACATCAAAAGTTGTCCGCACCACAGCATCCCTCAATTTAGGATAGATTTGAGCATTAGTTAGGAGGGGGAAAATAATCAGTGGTGTAGCATTTTCCATTTTGTAAGACTTGTTGCTGTAAGTGACGTGGCCAGTAATCAGATAATGCTTGAAACGGAGTGAAATGTATGGAGCCTAATCAGGAAATATTGGCCCTCATCATTTCTCTGACAGAGGAGATGACTGCAGTTACAAACTGCAAGCTGGTAACTGGCGGAGATTCCTAAAATATGAGATAATTCCTAGAAACTGACCGACTTTCTCTGCAGTACATCAAATTCTAGGTCTATGATCTGTAATTAAATTGCTTATATACTGTTAAAAAAAGCAACTGGCTGTTCTTAGATCGTCCAGTTTAAGGATGTAGATATTATAAGTGGGAGAGCTGTAGTGACATGTAAAAGTAGCAATTTGGAGGACAAGAAAATATTAAGTCTTTACATTTTGAACATGTCAGTATGTGAGAGGATACAGGAGTCCAACCCATAGCATAACTACACTCTTATGACTGAAATAGTTGCATTTTTGTGAGCATTAACTGTCAAATGGCCAAATTAACTTGAAGCATCCTAGATACTGAATATTATTTCATGAGTCATCACATTAACATATCAGGGTATTTTTAAACATGTTCTGTGAAAGAAAAATTCTAATATTTGGGAGTTTTATACAGATGATAGATACAAATGATCATGGATTGTTTTCCAAAGCGAGGCTATAACACTGCAAATAGAACCTCTTCTCTGTGTGCGGTGGGTTAATTATTATCCAAAGCGTTAGAAAACGGTTATTACAAATTAAAATTGGCACGATCTGTGCTGCTGCGGATGGAGCTGTTGAATATTTACATTGTACAGTATTTTGAATGTTGCCTTCAGATAATGAAAATAACTTGGGGGGGGGGGGAAAGTAGGAGAGGAAGATGGTGCAGCTATCCCTATCCTGCTAAAATCATAGGGGTGTTGTCCCTCCTCTACCTGGCTTGGGTATGGGGGTTTCCCTACAGCTCCTCCTTTGCCTGGGCCATTGCAATGAGAGCTTTCCCCCTCCCCCCCCCGTTACGTTCTCCTTTAACCACTGGTTACATGGAGTGGCTTCCAGTCCATCCAAGGCCTCCAAGTGCCTTGCAAACGTGGATGCGTTAGCTTCGCAACCGCATCGTTAGGCAGGCTGATACCGAACGCAGACGAGGAAAGTCACACAGTGAACGTGTGGTGGAGCTGGGCCGAGAACCTAGGAGTTGTCTGCTAAGGGACCTGGTGACTTTTGCTAAGTCCTCTGCCTTGACCGCAATAAGGTCCTTTCCTTTTTGTTGAAAATACTTTATCCTGACACAGAAGTAAATGCCCTCAGAGGGCCATGAAATGCCATTCCTATATGTGCGTTTCCTACAGGACAGCAAAGACTATCATGGTTTCAGGATTCCCTGAATCCTCTTTGCTATCCAAGATACTGTAAGGAGATATGGCCTCTCTGGTGTTCTTTTCACAATGTACCTTAAAGCCCCATTTGGGACTCTCTTTCCCCATAGAAGAGCGTTTACTGGAATTGATACACAAGAGAGGTTTGATATGAAGTGGTCATATTGAAATGATGCATCAGAAATGATAGTGGGCCAGATTCTCATTAGGATCTGGCCACTTTGCACCACCCAGACAGCACAGAAGAGATGAGTCCTGGCTGTAGCTGGCCGGTTGAAAATTCCCCGGGCATGGGAGAACTCTTGGATGGTGTCAAACTGGTGGAGTTGGCTCCTGCATCTGTCCATGCCCTGGGTAGATTGGTGCATGATCCTTTGAGGATCATGCCATTGTTGACGGTTAAAGCAGCCTCTAAGCCAGTGGTTTTCAAACTTTTTTTCTGGGGAGCCAGTTGAAGAAAATTGTTGATGCTCACGACCCAATGGAGCTGGGGATGAGAGGCTTGGGGTGTGTGAGGGGGCTCTGGGTTGGGGGTGCAGGCTCTGGGGTGGGGCTGGGGATGAGGGGTTTGGGGTACAGGAGGGGCTCTGGGTTTGTGGGGCCTCAGGGCTGGGGCAGGGGGTTGGGGTGCGGGAGCGGGTCAGGGCTCTGGGTTGGGGGTGTAGGCTCGGGTTGGGCCAGGGATGAGGGGTTTGGGGTGCAGAAAGGGGTTTCAGGTTTGCAGGGGGCTCAGGGCTGGGGCAGGGGATTGGGGTGTGGGGTTCAGGTGCAGACTTACCTCTGGCGGCTCCTGGTCAGTGGCGTAGCTGGGGTGCAGAGGCAGGCTTCCTGCCTGCCCTGGCACCGCGGACCGCACTGCACCCCGGAAGCGGCCAGCAACAGGTCCGGCTCCTAGGCGGAGGCGCACAACTCTCACCCGCAGGCACCGCCCCCCACAGCTCCCATTGGCTGGTTTTCGGCCAATGGGAGTGCGGAGCCGGTGCTCGGGGTTGGGGCAGCGCGCAGAGCCCCAGGGCCCCCTTGCCTAAAAGCCAGACCCGCTGCTGGCCGCAGCGCGGTGTCGGAAAAGGTAGACACCAGCCTGCCTTAGCTGGGCAGCACCGCCGGCGGGACTTTTAATAGCCCGGTCGGTGGTGCTGACCAGAGCAAGGCAACCCGGTGCCTGACATGCCGCGACCCAGTACTGGGTCATGACCCACGGTTTGAAAAACACTGCGCTAAGCTATACCTCTCATTCTGGTGCCAGGATAGCCAGACCCTCGTAATCAGGCAGCTGTAACAAGCAACTTGCCACCCCTCCACTCTCTGGCACCGAGTGGAACTTGGCTGCAGGAGAGAATCTGCCTTGTTGTGACTATGATGTGGCCCCTTTGCTGACTTTTTGTTTCCAAGTAGTTATTGTTAGCAGGACTTGCCATCTCCCTCCTGAAAGCTATGAACCATACTGTCTTTCCTGAGGGCACAGGAGTGGATATGCAACTGACTTAGCAGCCTTTGATCTGGGTGGCAACTGCTAATGCTGCTGTTGGTATTAGAGAGGGATCCAAACAGGCTCAGAAGTTGGCAGGTCTGATCTCGGTTATCGCTGTTGATCATTTGAGGCACTGATGCCTAATGAACAGAGCAATTGCCTGAGTTCTGCTCCTAACTCTGGTGTGCGTGTGACTTTGGGCAAGTTGCTTCATCTTGCTGTCTCCGTATGCTGATTGGTAACATAGGGATGCTGCATATCGCCTGTGTCGTGTGTGTGTGTCTGGGTGGGATTGTGAGGCTTAGCGGATGTTATGTAAAACATTTCTTTTGAGACCCTCCGATGAAAGACTGTATGCAAGTGCAAAGTAAGATCATTTGCTTCCTATGTCTGAGTGTGTTGTTTCTATATTAGATTTAGCCAGGTGGGTGGCTGATTATTTCTTTAGTAATTCGTTGCTATTGCTACTGAGATTGCCAGCAACCAGTGAAATATCCATCTTGGAAAAACTCGTATTTTCCCCAAAACAGACTCTGCATAAATTCCCTGGGCTAAGGGGTTCTATGTTTATGGGATTCCCATGCCTTATTTATCAAATTTAATAGAAATGGCTGTGTTGTATACTACTGGAGAGAAGGAGATGTTAATGCATTCCTTCCCGATGCACAGATACACCTCCACCGTGCTGGGCTTGAAAGATGTCCTTCTGTGATGGTTTTAAATGACATTTTTCTTTTTGTTTTTTTCCTCCTAGTTGTCGCTTTTTTGGTGGCTTACCATCAAAACAAGCAGCTGATCGGGGAGAAGGGACTGCTGCCATGCAAACTGTACTTGCAGAACGTCAAACGGTATTTCAAAGGGAAGATTAACCTGGATTCCTTGACCTATGCCCCAACAATCATCTGGTTCCTGGACTGGTCTGATATGGACAGCAACCTGGACTGCCTTGCTGGCCTTGGCTTGGGAGTTTCGGCTTACGTGTTGGTCACTGGATGTGCAAACATGATCCTTATGGCCATTCTATGGATTCTGTACCTCTCATTGGTTAACGTTGGACAGATCTGGTAGGTTGACAAACTTTCTCCTATGTTTTTCTCTTTGTAATTTCTCACCATGCATTGTATGGATAAGCTTTTGTGCTCCTGAAAGATGGAGACACGGTAAGTCATTACATAGGCACATTGAAGAAAGAACGTACCCTTCAGAAAAAAAAAATACAGGTTGGCTAACTTGCTATGGGTCTAATTCTGTTCATGCCTGAATCTTACACTGGTGTAACACCATTAATTTTAATAGAGTGCCTCCTGTTTTACATCATTGTGAGTAAGAACAGAATCAGGCTGATAACATAACTGTAGTATATGATATCCCTGCAGAGGGGTATAGTCTTTCCTCACTCTAGCTAGGTAACTCATTAGCTTTGTTTTGAGCAAGATTATTCTTTCATTTAAAGCTGGATCAGTGCCAGCCCCGTCTCGTGACTAGATTATAGCACGTTATCTTTGTGCCTGGTTAAAATAAAATTTAAAACGCTCAACATTTTAAATATAAGGGACAGGAGGAAAGGATGGTTGACCATTGCCTGTGTTCTTTAACGATCTCTGGGGGTGTAACTCCCAAATTCAGTGACTTCTCTGCCCTGCATCGTACCCTTAATCTGCAGCGTAACTTTATGGGATGTACTCATTGAAGGAGCGCTGGATAAAATTACAGTGTTAGTAAAAGTTGAGAAAGTACAACAAATCTTGCCAGTCACCCTAAGGAATGATCGTCACCCTGATAAAGCTAAAACCTGTAACCTGTAGTGACCACGGGATAGCCACAGGGTATGACACATCTACCCTAACTTTGAGCAGTATGTTGTGTACATGCCTTTTTCTTCCTTCCTCCCAAACTGTGTACGCCTAATTCCTTACCTGAGCTGAGCCAATTTGTCCAGACCTGTCTGATTTCACAGCTCTTCTATTTAAAGAAAGTGAAAAGAATGGCAGATATTAAACATCATCCCACTCAGCTTTAGCCCACTTGAGAGCGCCTCCACCGCTCTCTGTGCAGCAGGGAAATTTGAGTAATTAGGGGATCCCCCTAATGAGTTAAGTGTACTTCATTCAGCTTTGCGATTACGAAAAGTCCAGAATAAGGCCACAGTGGCATGACAAGGAGTTTCAAGGGGTATCCTTCCGTTGCTTCCACTCCTGAGCTAATCCGAAAGGCTCTCTACTCATCTCTAGGCACCTGTATGTCCCTGCTGGCGGTTAGCTTTTTCAGAAGGACTTGAAATGCCGCCTGGCCCCCATTCTTGGCAGCCATGGGAATTTATGTAATTGTAGCCGCTAAAGCCAGATAGTTTATTTAACTCCCTTGTGACTCTTTTTGCCCATCTGTAAAAAGTGCATCATAATTACAGCTGCAGAGTTTGGGGGTTGGAAGCTGAGGCTGACCTTCCTCAAAGTCCTGGGGTGCTTGGTTTTGATTTGCCCTGTTAGGAGAGGAAGGGTCTAAAGAGAAGCTTGAGATCCAAATCCAAATTTCCTGCAGAGGGGATGGGTTTTCAGGTGCGGTGCAGGTCCCTCACTAATGTTACTCCGTCCTCATGAGGAGCGTCACGAGGCATAATTCATTAACGTCTGTGAGGCGTACAGGAGCACTGGGCTAAGGCGTCGTGTGAGCGGCAGCCTCTTAACCTTGTTGTACTGATTTATGAGAATGAACCTGTTTGGCTTGTTCCATCTCGTGCAGCTACCCAGTCGTGCTTGCTCCTCTCGTCCCTTTGCTCCGAGCCACTTCCACCAGTAATAAGCATGTTCGGAGGAGAGGTGTGACCTCTTCTTGGCAGGCGTGAGAGGTGTAGCAGTCTCGCTGAGCTGCTAACTTTTTGCCAAAAATAAATCCTGCTGCAATCTCTGCCAGTTTAACTGCTGCTGAGGGGCTACCGTTGGGGTTTTCCAAGTCTTTAAAGGCAAGGGAGGGTGATGATGTGTGTGGGTGGGGGGCGGGGACTTTTTTCCCCAGTGATGGATGGAACCACAACCGCTGCCCAGCAGACCTTATCCAAATGTCTCTTCCTGAGTGGGTGTATGGCTCGGGAGTTCATGGCCAAGCTTTAGGTCCCTTTGTAAGTCAGAAGACAATGAATCATCTCATGGGAATGTGAGCCAAGCCCAAAGTTTTCATTCTGTGGATGCTGTGGTTTGAAGGAATTGCCTCCTGATTTTTGAGATAGGATTGTACCTTGCTTTGTTTTGCTAGTTCATTTGGAGCTTGTAAGTTACCCTGTCGTACACAGGTAATTTATGGCATATGGTAGCATGTTCTGAGTTTAATGGGGGCAGGGAGGAAAATAGGTGTTGCCTCAATTTCATCTCAGCTTAGTTGTGGCATGAAATGTATTAAACAGGAAATTGGGCTCAGGTTGTAGAGGGGTGGGGGAAATCAAAGCGACCCGGTGCTGCCGTTCATTCAAGCATGGTTACATTTTTCATTCGATCCTCTGCAATGGGTCGCTGCGTGGTCAAGACCATATTATCATTGTGCATACACTGTGACATTCAATTCCACAGGGAAGTAGATGCCGGGTGCCTGGGTGCTTACAATGCAAAAGAGGACTGGGGAGTGGGGAATGAATTGATTTCCCCTCTCGCCCCCCCAGGACGTGAAGAATTCTTGGGATGCACTCTATAGACCTGTGCCTTCTGAAATTAAACTGATTTTGCCTTTCACCTCAGTGGGAGCAGGCCTTAAAACTGCAGGTAGCCGATTGTATTAGCTCTTTTTACAAATAAATACACGCTCACGTTTTGTAGACGGTTGCGGAGTCACCGCTGCTTCTTGTCGGCCCTTTGTGATTGGGGTGGGCCCTGCCGTGGCCCTGCCTTAGTTTCCCCTCTTGGGCTTGGCCCTTCAGCTAAGCCATTAACAAAGCCCACTCCTTCAGGGGGACACAACTCCAAAACCAACTCTAAACACAGAGTCTGTGCCCCAGTCTCTCATTTCCGAGGGGCCTCCTCTCTCCTCTGATTCAAGTCTTTTCTGCCCACCCTCTGGGCTCAGCTTTGCCCTTCCCAGGCTCCTTTTGGTCTCTCCCCTCAGCCTCTCCTGGGCTGCTTCAGATTGCTCCCTGCTCTCTCCAGAGCAGCCGTATCCAGGCCTTCCTGCCTGGAGTCTTCCATGGGCCTTTGTCTGCCTTATGCTCTCATTCTACTGCTGGGCTTCCTTCCTCCGATGCCAACCCTGCACAGTTGGGGTGGCGTGGGGCTAGTGGAACTGGGCTGACTGGCCCAAGGCCTCTGGCCCTTAGTGGCGTAGGATTCCCTGTTTCATAGACAAATAGCTAAATTCAGGGATTATTTTAGGGTGACTAGGTGTGTGAGAGTCACTGGCATCTTTTCATATGTCTGGGGTGGCCTCCTGACATGTATGGGGCAGAGTGCAAGGCAGTTCCAGGCAGGTCATGTTTGGTTATACACATACAATGACCCTTGTTTCTGTGCCAGCGTTACTTGTGTGTCACAGAAATATGGTTTCTTCACTATTTTTTTAAAACGAAATAATTCAGAAATAAACAACCATGAAACAGAGGTTATAGACAGTTATTTGAAATAGAGGAAGGAACCTCACAGCAAGTCCCTGCATGGATAATTTTTTGTGTCCCCCGCCCTCATTTTAGGTTATGGGGACACATTGCGTCTCACCCTTGGGGATTGGCAGGTTGTGGGATGTTTGGGGGGGTTGATGAGATGCTTTAGGGAAGAATCCAGAGATTCTAAATAGGACCCTTCCATGACTCTTCTCCCAAGATTTATGTCACCAGGCCCCCAATCGGAATTATGTGACAGTTCCTCAAAGAGGCTTTTCAGGGGACGAAGAAACAGATTATTCCATAGTTGCCCATTATGGTGTTTCCAAAGCACCTGGTATTGACTGTTATCAGAGACAGGATACTGGGCTAAGACAGGCCAGTAGTCTGATCCGGTCTATCAACTCCTATGAGATTGCTGATTGGGAAGCCATTTCAAGGGAGATATGGGATTTTAAAGAGAGATACAATTTGCTGCTGCTTTACGCCAGCAAGGGACAATTTATTCTTTTTATGTCTTTTTTTTTTTTAAATTTTAATTTTAAATGTGTCTATTTGTTTTGGGCTGAAGTCTTCAGATATCCGACGCTGTTGACTGAGTGACTCTTTCAACTGCCGTCCAGCTGGCTTGAGCTCTGTAGAGAGAGGAAGCTTCGGTAGAGTAACTGTCTCTTTGAAAAGCAGGAAGGCATCAGCTGCATGCACTAGGTATATTAGACTTCCACTTCTTTGAAATACAGTGGCTGGAGAATAGTGTTCTGTTCCAGGGGAACCCTGAACTTTGCTATGACAACACCATGGAGAAAGAGTTAAAGGCCTTTGCCTACTGTATAAAAACTATAAGAGTTTGGTAGAAACGGCTGATACCAAATGAGGAGGAGAGGGCCAGACTGGTGGTTCAGGAAGTTGGTAATAGGAAATGGAGTCCATCCTCGTGGGGTATACAGCTGTCCAATGCCGGTGATGGCCTCTGAAAAGAGTGGGTGGCTTGTGTGAAATGAATTGATGGGTCTCAATCCGGTTCCTAGAGGATGGCCTATGTTGTCAGACAACGGGCGGACCTATTGGCGGTCTAGGCAGAGAGGCCGAGGAATGACTAGGCTGTTGAGACTTGACTTCCCTCTGGGCCCTAGAGATGGTCTCTCCGGGATAGAGTTCAGGCCCATGGAGTGTGGGAGAAGCTTGTATTGTCAGTAGCTGGGCTGGGCTGTCCTGTGGATGCCTAGTGGGAGCAGAGTTCCAGGGCTCTGAATCTGGCATGTTACCGGCACTGCATCCGCTTGAAATTAATCTCTGTCCAGGTTCACATGCAACGTGTAAAACGTATATGAATAAAATAAGTGAGATTGTAGATGTCGAGTTTAAGACTTAATCGGATTTGTGGCTTCTATTACTTCCTGGAACTCTGTCACTATTCTAGTCTTAGTATTCTAGTACTGACACTGCTGCTTAGGTTTGACGCCTCTGCTCACTGTTGGGTAAGCTGCCTGTGATTGGATTCCCAGGATGAGGATTACTTTAATGAAGTTTATGGGTTTTAAAATCACACATTGACCCGGAACTAAATACTTAACTTTGTCAGCATGCTGTAGGTGCTGTTACGATACTTGTGGACCATCTCTGATACGACACACTTTGGGTGTTGAGTTCCCAAATCTAGTGTTCACAGAAACCAATGTGTTAATTTTAGTGGTCGTCAAATGTAGGACCAAGAATGAGTCCTGGCTATATTTAAAAATGGAGCCTGATATGGTACCTTTATAATTATAGTCACTTTGGTAACTTTGTACCCAGGTGATGTGTACATTCTACTGTTATCCTGGAGTAATTCACTAGTATGACTGGGTGTGTTGGGAATGTTCATGGTGGTAGCATGGATCGCTCATATCCAACGCTCAAAGAGACCGTGCTCTTAAAAGCACTTTTTGGGGTCTCTGTTTGTGTTTCCCTCTGGCATGCTTTGAATTCATCCTTTGAAATGGAATGAGGCTGATCAGAATCTAAAAAACTGCCAGTGAAATGCAGGATGAAGTTGTTGACTCATGAGTTGGTTGGAGAGCCCCAAGTTGAGTGTTAGTAGTATCTCCCATTGTCTTTAATGGTACAGCGTATCCCTGGTTTCAGGGATATGCTGCAAGGTTAGTTCTTGTTTGGAAAAAAATAAAAAGCTGTTAAACCAGCCAAAGAATCCGAAAAAGTGTGTGTGTGTGTGTGTGGAAACCCCTCAATATCTTCTTTCCTTTCTTTGTGGCCTCCACAAGTCCCAGCTCTCTACATTCCATCATATGTAGAATGCAGCTGCCTGTATCCATTATATTGGTAAATAAGGAGGAGGACTGGTCACTAATACAGAGCGATCTGGATCACTTGCTAAGGTGGGTGCAGGACTCTGAAAAAGACTTGGGTGTGTGTGTCCGAGTGGGTAGTCAGCTGAACATTATTAATTCTCAGTGCGATGCTGTGTCCATAATGTGATCTTTGCAGTATAAACATGGGAATATCCAATAGGGGTAGAGAGGTTGTATTACATCTGTATTTGGGCACTGGTGTTTACCAGCAGCGCTGGAATATTTATGTGCAGTTCTGGTGTCCATACTTCAAGAAGGATGTTGAAAAATTGGAGAGAGGGTTCAGAGAATGATTAAAGGTTTGGAAAACATGCCGTATAGTGAAAGATTCAAGGAGATCAATCTGTCTGTCAAAGAGAATGTTGGGGTCTGACTTGATCACAGTCATAGAAATTTGATTAGACGGCTTCTCAGTTTAGCAGACAAAGGTATAACAAGATCCAATGGCTAGAAGTTGAAGCTAGACAAGTTCAGACTAGAAATAAGGGGCAAATTTCTAACAGTGAGAGTATTTAATCACAGGAACAACTTACCAAGAATTGTAGTAGATTCTCCATTACTGGACATTTTAAAATCAACATTGGACATTTTTGTAAAAGATATGCTCTAGCTGGACCATAGCTATTCGGCTTAAAGAAGGAATTAATTTGGGGAAGACCTGTGGACTGTGCCGTGCAGGAGGTCGGACTAAGTGATCACAGTGGTGCTTTCTGGCTTTAAACTCTATGAAACTTGCACACTCTAGACCTATAGAGTCACAGATCTGATGCAGAGTCCGTGTATATTTAGAGTCTGGAGTTGGAAAGGGAGTTGTTTAAATCCACTTCACTCTTTGGCTGATTTCTGAGCCACATGGAGAGGCTCACAGGACATTCATTTTCATCCTGCGTCAGGTGGGAGGATCCTGGATGTTCACTGAAGGCTCAAGGTGGTAAAAAGAAAGGGAAAACAAATGGGAGAACACAAAGGGCTTCATGTATAGAATTCTGATGAGCCCCCCCCAGAGTGAAAACTGAGCCCTGATCATTTGGTCAGCCTCCCAGCCCTTAATGGGGTACAGCCTCGAACTGTTTGCCAGTCCATCTGCCAGAAGATACAAGACTGATTAAAGTCCTGCATAGATTCATAGATTCATAGATTCATAGATTCTAGGACTGGAAGGGACCTCGAGAGGTCATCGAGTCCAGTCCCCTGCCCGCATGGCAGGACCAAATACTGTCTAGACCATCCCTGATAGACATTTATCTAACCTACTCTTAAATATCTCCAGAGATGGAGATTCCACAACCTCCCTAGGCAATTTATTCCAGTGTTTAACCACCCTGACAGTTAGGAACTTTTTCCTAATGTCCAACCTAGACCTCCCTTGCTGCAGTTTAAGCCCATTGCTTCTTGTTCTATCCTCAGAGGCTAAGGTGAACAAGTTTTCTCCCTCCCCCTTATGACACCCTTTTAGATACCTGAAAACTGCTATCATGTCCCCTCTCAGTCTTCTCTTTTCCAAACTAAACAAACCCAATTCTTTCAGCCTTGCTTCATAGGTCATGTTCTCAAGACCTTTAATCATTCTTGTTGCTCTTCTCTGGACCCTTTCCAATTTCTCCACATCTTTCTTGAAATGCGGTGCCCAGAACTGGACACAATACTCCAGCTGAGGCCTAACCAGAGCAGAGTAGAGCGGAAGAATGACTTCTCGTGTCTTGCTCACAACACACCTGTTAATACATCCCAGAATCACGTTTGCTTTTTTTGCAACAGCATCACACTGTTGACTCATATTTAGCTTGTGGTCCACTATAACCCCTAGATCCCTTTCTGCCGTACTCCTTCCTAGACAGTCTCTTCCCATTCTGTATGTGTGAAACTGATTTTTTCTTCCTAAGTGGAGCACTTTGCATTTGTCTTTGTTAAACTTCATCCTGTTTAACTCAGACCATTTCTCCAATTTGTCCAGATCATTTTGAATTATGACCCTGTCCTCCAAAGCAGTTGCAATCCCTCCCAGTTTGGTATCATCCGCAAACTTAATAATCGTACTTTCTATACCAATATCCAAGTCGTTAATGAAGATATTGAACAGAGCCGGTCCCAAAACAGACCCCTGCGGAACCCCACTCGTTATGCCTTTCCAGCAGGATTGGGAACCATTAATAACAACTCTCTGAGTACGGTTATCCAGCCAGTTATGCACCCACCTTATAGTAGCCCCATCTAAATTGTATTTGCCTAGTTTGTCGATAAGAATATCGTGCGAGACCGTATCAAATGCCTTACTAAAGTCTAGGTATACCACATCCACAGCTTCTCCCTTATCCACAAGACTCGTTATCCTATCGAAGAAAGCTATCAGATTGGTTTGACATGATTTGTTCTTTACAAATCCATGCTGGCTGTTCCCTATCACCTTACCACCTTCCAAGTGTTTGCAGATGATTTCCTTAATTACTTGCTCCATTATCTTCCCTGGCACAGAAGTTAAACTAACTGGTCTGTAGTTTCCTGGGTTGTTTTTATTTCCCTTTTTATAGATGGGCACTATATTTGCCCTTTTCCAGTCTTCTGGAATCTCTCCTGTCTCCCATGATTTTCCAAAGATAATAGCTAGAGGCTCAGATACCTCCTCTATTAGCTCCTTGAGTATTCTAGGATGCATTTCATCAGGCCCTGGTGACTTGCAGGCATCTAACTTTTCTAAGTGATTTTTAACTTGTTCTTTTTTTATTTTATCTGCTAAACCTACCCCCTTCCCATTAGCATTCACTAGGTTAGGCATTCCTTCAGACTTCTCGGTGAAGACCGAAACAAAGAAGTCATTAAGCATCTCTGCCATTTCCAAGTTTCCTGTTACTGTTTCTCCCTCTTCACTAAGCAGTGGGCCTACCCTGTCTTTGGTCTTCCTCTTGCTTCTAATGTATTGATAAAAAGTCTTCTTGTTCCCCTTTATTCCCTTAGCTAGTTTGAGCTCATTTTGTGCCTTTGCCTTTCTAATCTTGCCCCTGCATTCCTGTGTTGTTTGCCTATATTCATCCTTTGTAATCTGTCCTAGTTTCCATTTTTTATATGACTCCTTTTTATTTTTTAGATCATGCAAGATCTCGTGGTTAAGCCAAGGTGGTCTTTTGCCACATTTTCTATCTTTCCTAACCAGCGGAATAGCTTGCTTTTGGGCCCTTAATAGTGTCCCTTTGAAAAACTGCCAGCTCTCCTCAGTTGTTTTTCCCCTCAGTCTTGATTCCCATGGGACCTTACCTATCAGCTCTCTGAGCTTACCAAAATCCGCCTTCCTGAAATCCATTGTCTCTATTTTGCTGTTCTCCCTTCTACCCTTCCTTAGAATTGCAAACTCTATGATTTCATGATCACTTTCACCCAAGCTGCCTTCTACTTTCAAATTCTCAACGAGTTCCTCCCTATTTGTTAAAATCAAGTCTAGAACAGCTTCACCCCTAGTAGCTTTTTCAACCTTCTGAAATAAAAAGTTGTCTGCAATGCAGTCCAAGAATTTGTTGGATAGTCTGTGCCCCGCTGTGTTATTTTCCCAACATATATCCGGATAGTTGAAGTCCCCCATCACCACCAAATCTTGGGCTTTGGATGATTTTGTTAGTTGTTTAAAAAAAGCCTCATCCACCTCTTCCACCTGGTTAGGTGGCCTGTAGTAGACTCCTAGCATGACATCACCCTTGTTTTTTACCCCTTTTAGCCTAACCCAGAGACTCTCAACACTTCCGTCTCCTATGTCCATCTCTACCTCAGTCCAAGTGTGTACATTTTTAATATATAAGGCAACACCTCCTCCCTTTTTCCCCTGTCTATCCTTCCTGAGCAAGCTGTATCCATCCACACCAACATTCCAATCATGTGTATTATCCCACCAAGTTTCAGTGATGCCAACAATGTCATAGTTGTATTTATTTATAAGCACTTCCAGTTCTTCCTGCTTATTACCCATACTTCTCGCATTTGTATATAGGCATCTAAGATACTGGTTTGATCTTTCCTCCCGGTTTTGTCCTGACCCTCCTTTCTCTCTGCCAATATAGCCCACACTCCCTCTCGTCTCCGACCCATCTCCCAGGTCTCCATGTTCCCCACTTACCTGCGGGCTTTGCTCACCTGTCCCCGTCGAACCTAGTTTAAAGCCCTCCTCACTAGGTTAGCCAGTCTGTGTCCAAATAGGGTCTTTCCCCTCCTCGAAAGGTGAACGCCATCTCTGCCTAGCAGTCCTTCCTCAAATAGCATCCCGTGGTCTAGGAAGCCAAAGCCCTCCTGGCGACACCATCTTCGCAGCCAGGCATTCACCTCCATGATGCATCTGTCTCTGCCCGGGCCCCTACCTTTGACAGGAAGAATCGAAGAGAATACCACCTGCGCTCCAAACTCCTTCACCCGTACTCCCAGAGCCCTGTAGTCACTCTTGATCCGCTCAGTGTCACACCGCGCAGTATCATTTGTGCCCACATGGATGAGTAGCATGGGGTAGTAGTCAGAGGGCTGGATAATCCTCGACAATGCCTCCGTAACGTCTCGGATACGGGCTCCCGGCAGGCAGCATACCTCCCGAGATGAAATGTCAGGGCGACAGATGGGCGCCTCCGTCCCCCTCAGCAGAGAGTCTCCGACCACCACTACCCTACGTTTCCTATTCGCAGTGGTGGCAGCAGACCTCCCAGCCTTAGGGGTACGAGGCTTCTCCTCCTTTACTGTAGGGGGTGATGCCTTCTTTCCTGTATCAAGAAGAGCATAACGGTTACCTATTACCACAGCGGGAGGGTTCGGAGCAGGGGTGGAGCACTGCCTGCTGCCAGAAGTAACCAGCTGCCAGTGTCCACCCTGAGCCATCTCCTCCTCCACCAGTGGTGTATCAGCAGTCCTGTGTCCTGGGACAGCTACCTCAGCTGTCTCCACATGGACACTGTCCAGGAATTGCTCGTGGATTCGGATGCTTCTCAACCTAGCCACCTCCTCCTGTAGCTCTCCCACCTGCTGCCTGAGAGATTCCACCAGCAGGCACCTTTCACATTGGATGGTCCCCTCAGCCTGGATATCAGTAAGTGGAAATTGCAAGTTACAGTCTCTGCAAAACCACACCAGGATCTGGGTAGAAGCATCCATGCTCAGGCGCTCTGTCTGGCTACAGGCGCAGGAGGAGGAGACAGAAGCAGTGCTGGCACAGGTGTTGCGGGTCTTCCTAACCATCGTAAGCCTCCCTCTGTCAAACTCCCGTCTGCAGCCCCCTGTCCGCTGAAAGGGTTGTTTAAGCAAGAAGTTTAAAGTTTTAAGGGGAATAAAGGGAAAACAGATAGAACCGGCAAGGGACCCTCGCCCCTTCCCACTCCCCTTCCAAACTCCCTTGCGAAACTCCCTGTTAGCAGCCCCTGGTCGCAAACGCTCCCTGGTCGCTTGTGCGCTGCTTTATAAAGCCCTGG
>NW_020664444.1:5037496-5076006 GCF_002925995.2 Terrapene triunguis | reverse complement strand
CTTCACCTGGAGAACTCCCTTGCGAAACTCCCTGTTAGCAGCCCCTGGTCGCAAACGCAAAGAATGGCAATTTTAACTGCAGTTAAATTACATGCCCCTGAGACATGCTTTTATGACCTGCATTATTACTGTCCTTGTAACAAGGCCCTAATACTAAATCAAAAGCCGTTAATATTATGCCCAATCAGCTAATGATGGCAAAACATTGGGTATCTGGGGCCAGGACTAAAGGAGTCACGTCCTCTTCACCTAAACCCTGGCTAAATATGACATCATCTGCATCTACTTGGAAACCATCTGGCATAGTGGCTCCAAAGGGCATGTGAGTATGAATCAAATTGTGTTTACTCAACTAACGACCTCAGGGGTTTGTACAGTAGTACA
The DNA here is from genome assembly GCF_002925995.2 of Terrapene triunguis. Classification (NCBI taxonomy): domain Eukaryota; kingdom Metazoa; phylum Chordata; order Testudines; family Emydidae; genus Terrapene; species Terrapene triunguis. The sequence continues at coordinate 5,075,622 of NW_020664444.1, read as the reverse complement.
GTGCAGCTCAGTTTCACACTCTCTTGTGGAAAAAGGTGTGCTGCCTGGTCTTATGTCATCCCAAGTATTTGTTAGCAGTAGCGCCATCAATATTTCCACAGGGGAGGAAGACACTGAAAAGAACGTTGTAGCTACTCAGTGCTGTAACATTTTACTTATTGGCTTGTAGAACATACTCCCTTGAGTTTTTGTAACACCACCAGTACAATGCCATGTACATTGGCCAAACCGAACAGTCTCTATGCAAAAGAATAAGTGAACACAAATCAGACGTCAAGAATTATAACATTCAAAAACCAGTCGGAGAACACTTCAACCTTCCTGATCACTCGATTACAGACCTCAAAGTTGCAATACTCCAACAAAAAAACTTCAAAACCAGACTCCAATGAGAAACTGCAGAATTGGAATTAATTTGCAAACTTGACACCATTAAATTAGGCTTGAATAAAGACTGGGAGTGGATGGGTCATTACACAAAGTAAAACCTATTTCCCCATGCTAATTAAGGGCTTGTTTACATGGGTATAACGTATTCCAGAATAGCCCCCCAGGTGGATGCTGTTCTGGAATAAAAGTGATTTTATTCTAGAATGTTTGGAAGCAAGCTAATTACTCTGGAATAAAAGTCACTTTTATTCCAGACTAGCATGTCTACACGGGGAGCTATTCTGGAACAGCTATTGAAAAATCACTTATTCCACAATACCTATTCTGGTCAATATATCCACGTAGATGAGCTTTAATGAAGGTCGCAGGGAAAGGGGCCTCGAGAGAAGATTTAATAAGGTGTGCTACAGCAAGTTCAAGGAGGTTCTTAAAACAGCAAGGGCAGTTTTGAACTAGACTTTGGAAAAAAAATGGGGAACTAGTACTGATTATTATAGACTAATATTGAGGATGGAGGAGACAGGGAGAAAAGTGCCTGCTGTGTCACCTGGAAATCAGTGATGATTTTTGTTTTCTTCCAGATCATTGATAAAAGTTTTAAATAGTGTAGGGCCAAGAACTGATATCTGTGGGCCTCCATTAGGAAAACACCCGCTCAATGAGGATTGCCTGTTTACAGTTACGTTTTGAGACCTATCATTTAGCCAGTTTTTAATCCATTTAATGTGTGCCATGTTGGTTTTGTGTCATTTTAGTTTCTTAATCAAAATGTTGTGCGGTACCAAGTCAAATGCCTGATTACATCAATGTCTATTACATCAACACTATTGCCTGTATCAAGCAAACTTGTCATCTCATAAAACAAAATATCAAGTTAGACCAGGTCTCTTTTCCATAAACCCATTTTGCCTGGGATCTGACATGCCTATAGTACCCAGGTTATCCCATGTTCCCGTTCCTGCTGAGAAATGCGTCCACATCTCTGCTTGGCAGTGCAGAGCAATAACCAGCAACGGGCAGCTTGATGGATCTTTGTTACGCCTGGGTGATTGTTCTCCATACATGAGGCTTTATAGTAATTGGGACACCACCCTTTTCATAGAAACTCTGACCGACCCAAACTGTTTCTGTGTAAATGACAGTGTTCCTGTTTTCACGTACAGTATTCCATTTGTGAAGATTAATGACACTTTTTTTCCGTTTACTATCTTGAGGGGATGAATTGCAGACACAGGGATTTGGTGCGAACGTTACCTTTTCATGTTTGTCTGCTATGGGGTACAACATCTGAAGATTTTATTAAACAGGTGTGATACTCTGTCAAGTGTGGCTGTTAATGAATACAGCAGTTCCATTTATTTGCCTCAGAGCTTATTCTGAATAAGAGAAAAATGTAAATGTAATAAACAAGCCAATGTGCTATAGAGTTTAGCGTGAGATAAATCAAAATGAGACTTCAGCACTGTTTAGGGTTATAAAACTGGATGATTAGATTATTTGATCTTGCCTCTTTGATCAGGTAGTGGGAACGAGGCCTCCTTAGTATTGGAGATCAAAACCAAAGATGAGCAAAATTAAAAGGACATGCAAAACTATGTAGCTTCTCTTCTCAGTTGTCGACACCAGCTCCAGGGAGGGCCCGGGGCTCCCCACAGTGGCCGGCGCACTGGGCACTTTAAATCCCTGCCCAAGCCCGGCTGCCAGAGCTCCGGCGGTGATTTAAAGGGCCCGGGGCTCCCCGCAGTGGCCGGCGCCCTGGGCCCTTTAAATCACCGCCAGAGAAGCCGGCCCAGTCCAGACCGTACTGGCTTACTTTCACCTCTGGTAGCACCATCTCTAAATCCATCTGGGTTTCTGCTGTACGCTCTGAGCCCCAGGGATGGAGAGAATTGAAGGAAGGCTGAGGGAGGGGTTGAAAACTGTTCTTTCCCCTCTGTCAAATGTGACTTCTTGATGGAGTTTTTTTAGGAGAAGGAGACTGGTTGGCTGAAAACTGAAACAAAAAAAGGAATGCATTTTAGGTGAAAGCAGAGAAATGGCGTTGTACAAAGTGTGAAACAATACTGTGGATTTTTATATTTCCTTCCATTCGAGGATCTCCGAGTTCTGCAAGGCATAAACATAGCCTCTTAACATTCCATAAATATTATGCCCCTTTCTATCAATGGGGAGCCTGAGGCATTGAGGGCAAATCTTCTTGGTGCCGCTCAGAAAGTTGGTAAATTAATTAAAGATGTGAAGTCAAAGTGCATTAATCCCCTGTGTGGATGCTTATTCAGAAGTGAAGTAGCCTTGTTCACTGTGGCTTAACCCTTTCCTGAGCGTCCCCCATGTAGACAAGTCCTGAGGGTTCGTGATCCATGCAGGAAATCAGTGGTAGAAATGGGAATAGAATCCTCACACCTTGACTCTTATGCACTGACCATCAGGAAGACATTTTCACTGCAGAAGTGGGAGGTGTGTGTTTGTCCACTGACTTGTTTTAACCTTGGACAAGCCATTTCATCCATCTGTGGCTCAGTTTACTCTTCTGCCAAGTGGAGGTAAGAATGCTTACCTGTCTCACAGGAGCACTGGGCATCTTCATATAGGCCCTCATAAAAAATACTCAAGAAATGCAGATGATTAATACGGTGTGTAACTTTTGTATGTGCTTTTACAAAGTGTTCTTGCTCAGAGATTTTGCTGAATTTAAAATTTAATTAAAAGCAACACGTTATTTTGACAACTGTATTTGAAATTATTTGAATCGTGTTAGGGGCCTTACCTTTTTTTTAAGTCAGCTTTATTACAGCTTGGCTCTGTCTGTTTCTCTAGCTCTCAAAAGTATCACAACAACAACAAAAGTTGAATCTTATTCTTTTATCTGCTCTTTGCTTTGGCAATATACCTCAGGAATTTCTTTGTTATTAAGGATTGCTGCTTGACATCCCCCTTTCTCCTCTCCCCTAAAAAAAAGAAAGGATTATCTCTAGAAACTTAAACCGAAAGTTAAAGGATCTCAGGGGGTCATCCTTCCTGTAGAGGAAGCTGCTTTTGGCACTTCCTACTCATACAGAAAAGAACGAGCGTATCAGTTTCAAAGAATGTTGTGAGCAGTTGATATGACATACTAATGAAACAAAGATTATTACCATGTGACGCTATTGCTTTTCAATACAATTGGGAGCTAATGATGCTAATGAAAAACATGTTTGCATTTGAAAGATAAAAATTTAACGATGGCTGATGTCAGTCATGAATCATTTAATATTTTCCCCGAAACATCAAGTTTTCCCCTCCCCACTCTTGTCATTTTGGTATAATCAACCGTCCTGTAAAACGGGAGTGTTGCTTATTTATCGGTTTGCCCAGCACAATGGGACTCCAGTCCTGATAGGTGCTAGTGCCGTACGAATAAAAGACAATCCCACAGATGCCTTTGAATTTTAGATATTTAAGTGTTGGGAATTTCCAAGTAAAGAGAGTGGTTCCCCCCTCACCCATTGTTTTGTTTTGAGGCAATAAGTAACATTTAATAGAATAAGAAAACTAGGCAATTAGTTGTTTGTAAATAATTTAGGTTGTGATCTTCAAAGATTCCTAGAGGGTTAGGAACCCAACTCTTATTAAAAGTCAATGGGATTTAGGCACCTTCAGATCCTTCAAAAATCCCTGCTTATTCTATGATGGTGAAATGGTTTGAAAAAACAGGTAGAAGTGACATTTTCTAATGGGGCCAATTCGTCCATAGTGTGAGCTAGTCTATGAAGTTGGACCAGATTAGCTCAGGACTGAAAGAGCTTTTGTTGGTAGGGGAAGAGTTATCAAATGTCATGCTGTATGGTGAAAACTGTTGGCCGCAGCAATCAAAGAGAATTTCACGCCCTCTCCCCCACCCTCACTTTTTTTGTACAGTTATCGAGGTGCCTTGTTGTTTTTTCTTGGCCTTCTGTTAGATTTAAATTTGCATTGGGTCTAGTTTTTGGCTACTGCCATGCACAAGATGCTAGTCAATAGACCTATTATCAGATCCATAACAAATTCAATTTGTCTATTTAAATACAAATATTAAAAAAAAAACCATTTGTGCCAGTGCTTCTCATGTTATTGTGTGATACTCCAGGAAATTATAATAATTCTGCTAGGGCCATTGGTTTTAGAGCGATCAGTGTCCGTGTCAGAGGGCTGAAGGGTTAATACTGTATAGAAACATCAATGATTGTGTGAGCCTGCTTTTTTTAGTCTAAAAATGTCTTAAATGAAATTTTTCTTTTCCTTTGGTTTATAGTATTGTTGGTAAAACAGATAGTTTAGGCTTTACTTAAATTAAAATTACCTACGGGTCACCAAATGAAATTAATAGGTGGCAGGTTTAAAACAAACAAAAGGAAGTATTTCTTCCCACAATGCGCAGTCAACCTGTGGAACTGTTTGCCAGAGGATGTTGTGAAGGCCAAGGCTATAACAGGGTTCAAAAAAGAGCTAGATAAGTTCATGGAAGATAGGTCCATCAATGGCTATTAGCCAGAATGAGCAGGGCTGGTATCCCTAGCCTCTGTTTGCCAGAAGCTGGGAATGGGCGACAGGGGATAGATCACTTGATGATTCCCTGTTCTGTTCATTCCCTCTGGGGCACCTGGCATTGGCCACTGTCAGAAGAGAGAATACTGGGCTAGATGGACCTTTGGTCTGACCCAGTATGGCCGTTCTTATGTTTTAAAGGTTGTGTTGGTGTAAGAGTAAGCAAAAATCTGTTTAAAAAAATTATTGACTCATCAGTTAGTAAGTGCTCTGGATATCTTATATTGTATAGCACTTATCTTTATATAAGGTACTATGTCAATATCTATGCTAGGAAACTCTAGCATTTCCAGGGACTGTTTAGATACCTGGAATGCCTGTAAAAATACTTTGTGTCCATACATAAAACTGCTCCAGATGTTCCAGTACTGGTATGACTGCATCAGATACTGAGCATTGCAGCTGCATTGGCACAGTTGGTCCTCCCAGTACGACGCCGTGATACTCCTGACAGCAATGAGTACTGTATATGTTTACATGTAAACTTCTCCAGTCAACTGTTTGAAAATTTGAACTTATAGCCATTTTATCATGTTGTCTTAATCCTTAGCACTTCTTACCTAAATGTCAAATCTATTGGCTGTCTATATTAAGAAGTGGTGGTGTCCCAGAATATTAGAGACAAGGTGGGTGAGGCAATATCTTTTATTGGACCAATGCAAGTGGTCTCTGTAATATTAAGAAAACACATAGGAGGTTGGTGATGTGTATCAGTTGCTTAGCTTCGTAAAAAGCACAGGAGAATAACTTTATGTAACTTGGTGCACTGATCTCAAAGACAGTGTTAGTGAAAAACACGATTTTTTTTGCACCCCTTTTATTTTAAATTTAATCTGATGAAAAGAATGAATAGATCATCAACAAAAGGGAGTGGTGGTGGTATGGGGGTCACACATCAGGGAAGGAGTGGATTTTATTATATAGATTTTTGTGGCATCTACAATGTTCTAAATTCTATCCACACATGGAAATACACACTGTCTCTCTCTCTCAGTGTGTTTACAGTGAAAGAAACTTATCAGAAGATTGCATGGTTAATGGGAAGGTTGTGTGGTCTCTAGTGTCTCTGGCAGAGCCCTGTGGTACTACCAGAGGAGTATTTTTAATTTCGTATTATGTGCCACATCTAATTTTCAGCTGTATCCAGTATATTGATTTGGGTATTGATTCCACAGCTGAACGACTTAAGAAAAGAACGAATAATGTTTTTAATGAATGCTTTTAAGAAGTTGTAACTTGCCAAATTCCTTCATGCAGACAGTGCCACCCAGGATATGTTCATCTTTCTTAACTAATCTAACTTTTTGGAGCTTCCTGATGGCTTGTGGTTGGAAAGAAGGTTAATGCTCTGATTGGTACAGATTAAAAGCAATCAGGGGTTAGGGAAGTGTCCAAGCTCTCTACAGAATCTTTGTATTCGCTAATTTCTTTAAGGGCCTAATTCTGGAAACTCTTACTACTGAGAGTAAGCTCATTAGCTAGCCTGGCACTACTTATAAGAGTAAATATTTGCAGGGTCAAGACATGTTGTTTGATGAGCGCTTCAGAAATATTTGAATAAACGGAAGTTCTCTCTCTGAGAATCAGTAGATTCAGGCCCCCTGGGACAAGCCCCTGTAATCGATAGCAGAAGGTATGTGGAAACGTATAGTACTTTCAGAATAAGGAATTAGAGTCTTATAGAACTTTAATGTGGAAGAAACCAAAAGGTTTGTATAGAAACTACTGTAAAACCTACAGAATGTGGAAGAAAATGATAGCCTTTCTATAGGCTCGTATTTAACAGGGAATTATATTCCGTCTATAGGATTGTTAAAAACAAAACCATAGGAAGGTTGTTCTGTGAAATTCTATATGACTTTACATAAATCCTGGAGGTTCCAGGAAGACTTTATTTAGGAATAAAACAAGGAACTGACAGCCAGACAGGCAGAATACGTCTGCCAAACAGGGTGTCAACAGGTGGTGTATGAAACTTTCCGACTACTATTTTCTATATGAAAGCTGAACTCTAGTGTTTCTGTCATCTCTGTCTTCCCTGACGGTGTGTGTGCATGTGCACAGATACACCCAAAAATACTCGAATAGAACTGACCTTTTGTTCCAGGGCTTCAGCTTATTTAAACCAGCAACCTTTTTGTTTTTTCCCACCAACTATCTGTTTTCACTTGCTGTGCACAATTTTGCACTTTGAATTGTTATCTCTCTCAATAAGCACGGTGATTTCCATAACAGTGGGGCAGCCCGATCCGGCTCCCATTGAAGTCAATGGCAAGACTCCTATTGATTTCAGCGGGAGTCAGATCCAACCCAAAGTGGGGAAAAGTTTGCAATACTTCCTTTCATTCTCCCTCTTTGCTTCCTGCGCCGGTGTCACGTTTTGTGCTTTTGATTCATAGTCCAATTTAAGGAGCAGCTTCAAGCAGGATTCCATGGGCTGCCATTTCAGTGACTGGTTTTGGCACTGGAACAGTCTAACCAAAGCTGACTTCATTTGAATTTGGCTACTTCTGCAGCTGCCTAAGCCAGGTCCCATAACAACTTTTAGCTTTGGAAATGAGCACAGACAGAAGCCTTGGCTTCCACCAGCTTTCAGTTAGGTAATTCCATTTTTGGTTGACTTTTAACCAAGCCCTGTAGCCTGCTTTGCAAGGGGACAATAAAATGGTACATTGCCCCTTTCAGTGACTACGGGAACTGATAGTTGTTACACCGTGTAGAGAACTTTGTGAGAATGCCCTATCATTTAGCCATTCCATATAATTGTTTAAATAGCCAGCATTGCTCCATTAGGTGGCATTTCTCAGTTTGCCAGAAGTCCCTCTTCTTTCCAATCCCTTTTAACTCTCCCTTGTCAGTACATTTTCCACCACCATGAGAAAGAGAGAAACAAACTTTAATTTTCAAGTTCGCTTTCTAAAATATAGCTCTCCATTTAAATGTGGATGTTGTGATTACAGAGCTCAGCATCCCAGCTTTTAGAGATCTGTGACCACAATAAAATGAATCCAGAAACCAAGACAAGTGGTTTCACTTATTACCATTCTAGCTTATTTCCTTCCCCCCCCCCCGCGACTACCGCTGTGGAATACTAAGGCTTGGCAACAACTGAAACCAGCTCTCAAAGATGTTACTTGCCCCACGCTTTTGACTTAATGATGCATCCTAAATTAATGAAGAACTGGAGTGGTTCCGTTGTATCGCTTTGATGGATTGTTGTCTTTTGTGGCTTCCAAGTGTGTAACTTGAGGTTCCTTTAATCATTACTTTTTTTGTTTGGTTGTAATAATGCCTAAAGGCCCCACTACGGGATCGGGGCCCCATTGCGCTTGGCGCTGTACATGGGCACAGAGGGAAAACAGAGTCCCTGCCTCAAAGAGCTGACAGTCTGAGTTTGAAAAGAGATAAACAGATTGATACAATGCGGGGAGCTTAATTGAGATTATGATCTACAGTATTCATCATGCTACAGTCCACTGATCCATTGCAGTGGGTACTTCAGCCTGCTTGTGGCCAGAACCGTCTGTCTGTCTGCCACTGCTAGTGGGGAACGCTCTGTCCCCCGATGTAGCCTGCAGTTTTAGCTGTCTCCCTGGTGGCAGGTAGACCAGCCAGCCTTCCCTGCTGCCACGCTTTTCGGAAGGAAACTTGAGCCTTTATTTCAAAGCTCTGACGACGGTGTCTGCTCAGTCGTGTGTCTGTCTAATTCCCAGATGGCTGCATTTGCCTTTTGGGGAGACTGTGCCCTCAGCTCTGCTTCCCCATTGGAGGCATTTGCAGCAGCGTGGTCAGGGTGTGCTAGGCCAGCTCCCACCAGAGGCAAAAAGAGAGGTCTGAGGGAATGTTTCGCTGGGGCGCTTGGCAGTCTCCGTGGGCAGAGTTTAGTGCCTCTCCTCTTCTCCAGCCCAGTTTGTGTGGGGTTTCCTCAGCCCCACCCACTGGGCAGGAAAGCAGCCGGACAGGATGGAGAAACCAGCTCCAGGGGCAAGCAGGTCACCTTCCTCCATTGCCTTGAGGGGAACCAGCAGCAGGAGGGCAGCCAGCGCATGAGTCCCTAGAGCCTGCGTCAGCAGCTACGCTCCTAACTGAGAAGCCAAGCTGCCTCCGCTGCTTGGGCTACAGACAGAGGGCACTGGACACAGCACGGACACTGCCAATGCTCAACTTTGTGGGAAGGGCCTCCAGGCCCAGTTCTCCCTCCCTGCTGCCACCTCTATAACAGACCTCCCAGGGGATCCCTCCGTGTATCTAGGCTGGGGCCTCCAGGAGAAACACAGGCCCATCTGGCCTGTGTGGAACTCATGCAGTAGCTCAGGGTGGATCTTCTGAGGCGTCCATCCGTGAGCCCCAGGCCACCTCCTTCTTTGAGATTCCCAGACAGGGCCAACGTGGGGGAAGGGAGACAAGGGCTAGCCACTGGAAAGGTCTCTGGAGCAATCTCTGTGCCTGATTTCACTTTCGCCTCTGAAGCAGGATTATGGGGACAAATTGAACCTCTGCGGGAGGATTTGTTGTACGTCTGATCCGTTAAAATAGCTGCCCTCTCCAATCAGGCCCTTTTTTTGAGGTTGGGAGATTTCTCTGCTGAAACCCTGTATGGCTGTTTTTAATTCAGACCCAACTGCACCCATGCTCAAAATTAAATTCAGGAAATAGTCTTCCTTCTGTTAAGCATCAAAGTCGAGTCCGTAGGAGCAGAGAAGTCATGTCTCCTTATATTGAGAGCTGCTAGGTGGCCACATGGCCATCAATACATAGATTCACTGGATTCTTCATATTGGTGTTTCAGAAGTCTTCTGCGTGGCTTTGTGCCCAGGAGAAGGTGGAGGACATATGATATACCTTGTTTTGGATGATAGTATTTCAGGGATGATCGTGCTTCTCACCCTGGAGGCACACTGCTCTGAAAGCCCCATTGGATGTGTGATAGCACTTTTTCCATTCCACTAGTATCTCTGGAGGATGTTAAACAGAAGCTACTAAACTTAGACATTTTTAAATCAGCAGGTCCAGGTAACCTACATCCAAGAGTTTTAAAAGAGCTGGCTGGGGAGCTCGCTGGACCGTTAATGGTTACTTTCAGTAAGTATCGGAGAACTGGGGAGGTTCCAGAAGACTGGAAGAAAACTAATATTGTGCCAATTTAAAAAAAAAAAAAAAGTAAACAGGATGACTAGGGTAATGATGGGCCTGTCAGCCTGACATCGATGCCAGGCAAGATAATGGAGCAGCTGATACAGGACTGGATCAATAAAGAACTAGAGGAGGGTAATGTAATGAAAATCAACATGGGTTTATGGAAAATACATCAAGTTAATGTGACAGGATTATTTTTTTGATGAGATTACACATTTTGGCTGAGTTTGCAAATCTTTGCTTCCAAATTGCCTCGCCTTCTAATTAGACGGTGAGGGGTCTGATGCTCATAGCAGTGAATGGTAACTACTGAGTGACTCCACCTAGAAGCAGAGTACCTTTACAGAGTGGAGACAGGCGACGTTTGCTGCATAATCATTCATTTCCAATAATATGCTTTGGGAACCTCCAAATCCATTCCTGAAACTACACTTCCTTCTATGAATATTAACCGGTGCTTCCATTACAGAAGGTCACCATCACTGGATAGGTCTTAATATTGCTGTAGGTTAGTCAAGTTTATATATTTAAACCAAAAAATAATAATTGAAAGACTGAGCAATTTCCAATTAGCGATCCAAATAATTTGTTTTGTATGGAAAATGTTACATTTCCAAGTTCACTGACTTCTAGCAACAATGTATGTATAAATAGTGGAATTTTTTTTATGAATGTTTTCATCTGAAGCAAATTTAATTAAAAACATGTTCACTACCCTTTCATTTTTGCGTTCCATGAATATTGCAGCACTGAAACTTAATCAGCACAATTTTAGCTCAAATATTTGCTTAAAAGTGAATTTTGATTGTATATTTAATTGTAAAAGTCACAATTTACCATTTTGCATTTAAATATGTAATTCACATTGTGCTGGCTAATGACCTAATTCATCCAGTTAGGGAACAGAAATATAATGTGATTTATGTAATCCATACACCATGAGCTGAAAATAGTATGTTGAGTTTGTGAAATTCCCAGTTCTGACAATCTGCAGACCCAAAATGATTCACTGTTGCAATTTGCAAAACCAAACCCACACTTTTACTTAACTCTCTCTCTTTCTGTAATCTGTTTTTATTAAACGTTTCTGCCAAATTCTAAGGGAGGCTATGGGGAGAGAAAGCACTATTTAAAAATAGTCCTTCTTACTGTGTGTTGGTAAGGAGCTGATTTTTTCAAAAGCATAAATGGCAACTAAGCCCCTAACTCCTATTCAAAGTCAATGGGCGTTAGGCACCTTCTTGTCATTTGTGTCTTGAAAATCTCCATAAGAGACCCTGCTGTGTTTATGGACTCATAGTGAGCCGTTCGGTTTGGTTTCCTTGGCATTTGTATCATGAGCGTCTTCAGAGAAATAAATTCACAAGTGTTTGCTTGTCATCACATGACAAGTTATGGAGCCTAGATTGATGTAATCAGCAACAGACACACGTCAGAAAACTTAATGTGGTTGAAAAGAATACAATTTTTTATTAATTCCTGATTGTGTGTTTTTTGGAATGGGCCTCAGGGGGTTCTTTACGTCTGCCAAGGAAAAAAGAATAATTCGTACAAGTTTATATTTAACTGCACCACAGCCGTGGTGGAGAGCAGTGAAGTGGAGGTGCCCTTAATGACAGATATCTTTTATACAGAGCCACTTTTATTAAGAATGTTAAAACTTATTGTGCTTTTGAAGATAATGGCTTCTATGCAACAGTAGCCCCGTGTGAAATTGTTGTTTAAATATGCAATAAAGTACTTGGATTGATTGATTTTATAACTGTTGGAAGTGTGTGTGTGTGTGAGAGAGAGAGAAGAAAACATTTGCACATCACAGTAGGATGTGCTCCAGTAGCACACAAAGTAGTTTTTTTTTAAACTTTTCTAATTTTTTGTCTTTAAAAAAAGTGGCATGTGGTACATTACACATCAGTGTTAATTGTACCTATATGGGATTGGAAAGCGCAGAAGAAAGCATGTTTTGGGACCTGAGCCTAAAAGCACGACTAAGTATAGACTATGATCTTGCAAACATTTACTCACATTTCTTGTCCAATTAGGTATGTAGACACTGCAGCTGGGCACATGTTTCCCAGTGCCAGGAGATAGACTCGTGTCAGTGCCCCTCACGCTAGTGCCCTCAAAGCATTTTTTCTATCAGAAAATAGTTTCATTGAAATAAAAATATTTCATGGGAATATGTTGATTTTTGAGGAAATTTTTGATGGGGGGAAAAAGGTTGAAATGAATGATTGAATTGTTTCAGCTATTTTTGTTTTGGTAATGTCAAAATGTTTCATTTTGACTTTAAGACAGCCAAATATTAATTTTAATGTATTACCAAATAAAAGTCAATAATGAATCAAAAGAAAATGTTTTTCTACGTTATCGAAACAAAATGTTTTAATGGTTCCAAATTGAAATTAGTTGGGAATTTTCATTCCACAGGAAACCTACTTAATGTTGGCTTTTGTTCTGATTTGAGTTGAGTACAAATTTCAAAATGTTGCAATTTCCCGCAGAATGGAAACTCCGGTTTCCAATTGGCTGTAATTAGCACCATTCAAATCACGCATCCAGTAGCAGCAGACGTATTGGATGAACTCCTGTCATTTGTTTAAAAAAAATAATCAAAGACGTGAGTAAATAGTCCACCTGTGAAAGTGAATATTGGCTTTTCAGCACTATAGCAATATCCTTTAGGTTCTAACAATGGTTGTAAAGTTTTTAACACTGTCAATGGAGCTTGGCTGCATCTTTGACTGAAAAGTGCTGAGGATGTTTTGGAAAAAATATCAATGAATAACCACACAGTACAACCTCACTAAACTGTACTTATGGCTAGGATGCTGCTCACTGTGGATTGCTGAATTTTGCAAGTTAGCAAAGGCACAAAGTGAGGAGAGGCCCTTTTAAAAAAAAACAAAAAAAATCCTTGTAGGTTTATTTTATCAATTGTACTTTGGTTTTCTGTTTTACCATGCTTTGTAATGTGCTAGTAAATATGCCCTAGCACATTTTGTAGTAATAATAATAATAATAATAAATAATTAAAATGTCAGTAATATATAATATTTCCTTTTTCAGGTAAACTTACCAAGTAAGGTAAATGTTGTGAAAGTGACTTGTGTGCTGTCGCATGGGAGGTAGATAGCAGAGTTCAGTGCCCTATCCATTGGCCCGCGCTGCTTCCCTTTGGAAATACTATATAAGACCTCCCTGTAGCATGTTTCCTGAAAGGCAGGAAGACCAGTAGTTTTTTGTGTGCATTCGTAAGGTTCAACTGTAGGAGGTAGAGCCTGTTTCTTGAGGTTGAAAGCCATTGCACTACACCTATATGGCCTTGTCCTCTTAAAAACCAGACTTCACTCCTTCAGCACCTAAAACTCCCACTTGACATCAACAGGAGTTTTGGGTGTTCAGTGGTATCGGACCCTTATTTTGTGGTGTTATCAGATGGCAGGGACTTGAGTTATAACTAGTGAGAGGAGAGCATACAAATCCCATAGGCAGCTTTGAAAGTTGCAGTAAAAATGTGTATTGGTAGCTGATTCTGAAGAATGAGCACCTTCAACTCCTGTTTACTTCAACTGGATTTGCAGGAGAATGCATTTAGTCTTATGTATTGTAGAGGCGGTCTGGTCTAGTGGCTAGGATACTGGACAAGGAGTCAGGAGACCTTGGTTGTATTCCTGGCTTGGCTGTGACCTTGGTCAAGTCCTTTGATCTGTCCATGCCTCTGTCTCTCTTATCTATTAGGTGTGTAAACCCTTTGGGCAGGGGCTGTTTCCAACTATGGGTTTGGACACCTTGAGCAATGGGATCCGATAGGCACTACAGTAATACAGATATCTTCTTTCATCCCGGAGCATCTTTGAAGACACGGGAAGCAGTACAGTATCACCATTCGTTCCCGTCGAAGGCATGTTCATCCATTAAACACCGACAGAATAATAATAAATATCATCTTGGTTCATTCTGGAGAACTGACAACCTTGATAAATTAGATATGACAGGGCGTAGATGTTCCTCGCTCTTTAGCAAGACACCACATTTTTTCAGTGAATAAAAATATTTATCTGGACAGCGCTTTAAATGTGTGTCTTACTTATCTGTCGTGTTTACTAATAAATTTTTATTGCTGTTTTACATACGGTGAAATTGAGACATGGAGTGACCTAACTGAAGGTCATAGAGGGAATTCGCATGGGCGTTGGGACTAGAATTCAGACGTCCCTGGCTTCCATCCTATAGTCATTCCACTAGTTCATGCACCTTCTCTTTTAAAATACAAAATCACTAGCCCTAAGTGGCCTGGAACTGCCTCTCCTCCTGCACTGTAGTGTCACAGTCAGTATGAATTCTTGCATCTGAAGAAGTGAGGTTCTTACCCACGAAAGCTTATGCTCCCAATACTTCTGTTAGTCTTAAAGGTGCCACAGGACCCTCTGTTGCTTTTTACAGATTCAGACTAACACGGCTACCCCTCTGATACAGTCAGTATGGACGCTCAAGCTTCATTTCCCTGGTTATAAAACAGAGGGCAGCTGGCAGTGTGTCCTCTGTGAGGGCTCTGAGACTCTAGAACTTGTCCTCCCCCTGCCCGCTCTGAAATAGACCAAATTTGGGGACTTTCCAGGCATGCTGCAAAGGACACTTGTTTGAGAGGGTCTCCAGAGAAGGCTGAGGGTGTGTTTCCTAGATGTTGGAGGGTAGGTGGTTGGCTAGCCAAATTTTAATAGACCTGAGTTCAGAGCTGCTGAGGTTTAATTTAATTGTATATATTTTTATGATTATTTTAGGGTGCGTAAAGCCTTGGACAGGCATCTTAGTTATTTTAAATCTAAATAAATAATAAAATAGCTGATTGGGCTTGCATTCAATATTTATACACCTTGCACATCTCTAGCCACTGTGAGTAGAAATTCACCATTAGTGCATTTGTTACATTATGTATTTAATGTTTACATTAGTACAGACATGTTGCCATAGACATTTTGAAATCAGAGTCCATATGAGATAAAAGTAATTTGAGACAAAGGTCAATAAGAATGATTAGCCCAGATTTTAATTTTTTTTTTCATTTTATTTTGCAGGTATTCCTTTGGTAAGTGAATGTAAATCAGAAAAAATATCCGCAGTAATTATTTATTGGTGCATTTTGTGGGTAGGTAGCTTTTAAATTATTTTTTCTCTCTCTTTCTCTCTCTCTCTCACTCACACAAAGGAATATTATAGTTATAATAATCTCTGCACTGTTCAGTCCTCTATCAAGCTTAAAGAAATCTTCCGTATATTCTATACATACCTTAAGCAAAGGGAAACTGCTCTAATGTCTATGTTGAAATTGACTTAGTGAGAGATCCTGTATTAAGTAAAGAAAGCATGTAGGTTGGTCTAACTGCAATTTCTCCTGGACATGTCAGATGACCACAGTTGGTATGAGCTCATTTTTTGCCCATGACAATGCCAAAGATTAAACCAGGTCTGAGAGTGAGTAAGAGCATGGACTGGAGTAGTAATGTGGGGTTGGGAATCTGGAGACCCAGCTCTGCCAGTGGCTTGTATGAATTCAGGGAATCAATTTCACCTCTGTCCCATTGGTGAGAAATGCAGATAATACCGCACGGGGGTCAGGGGAATGAATGTCCATACAGCGCTTAGAACAGACATCTTTCTGTATAAGTGCTAAGTATCCTGACCTAAATACATTCACCTGTACAAGTTGGGGTGAGTCACTTTGAGCAGGCAAACTTACCCTGTCACTGTACTGTACCAGTTCTGTAGATAAATAGAGGAGTCCTGTTCCAGGGCTGGCACTGACCAATAAAATCCTCTTTAATACAGAAACTATACAACTAGAATTTATTAAATCTATATAATTTAGTGTAAAGGCCATTCTTTTTATATATGTATTATTGACTACCCCTCAAAACTGACAGGAAGAGAACTGTTTTTTACCTTTGAATGGATTGAGTCCTCCTTTACTTGTTAATTATTTGAATTGATTGGCCTGGTCTACACTGGGGGGGGGGGGGGATCGATTCAAGTTACGAAACTTCAGCTACGTGAATAACGTAGCTGAAGTCGACGTACTTAGATCTACTCACCACGGTGTCTTCACTGCGGTGAGTCGGCTGCTGCTGCTCCCCCGTCGACTCTGCCTGTGCCTCTCGCGGAGGTGGAGTACAGGAATCGACGGGAGAGCGCTCGGGGGTCGATTTATCGCGTCTAGACTAGACGCGATAAATCGACCCCCGCTGGATCGATCGCTGCCCGCCAATCCTGCAGGTAGTGTAGACATACCCTTGAAGAGGGAATGCAGAATGGAACTAGATAGAACTAGAAATTGCCTACAGGGTATATGCAGGGATCATCAGGCATGATGCTTTGTGTTATGAAGAGCTGGAGAACTGGGAAGAAATATTATTTTCCACATCTATTATCTACTTGCTGGAGAGTTCTCCAGGTCTGGTTTGGATTTGTATGGTGTGATCGGTGTCGGTCCGCCTACCCGCTAGGGGGCGGTGGGGAGCTACGTCGTCACGGGCTGGCCGGGGTTACGCCTCCGCCAGCGGGGAATTAGCAGCGGAAAGGCTGCCAGCCAGAGTCTGTAGCGCGCCCCTCAGGTAGGGGAGCGCCGGCAAAGGTCAGTAGCGCGCCCCTCAGGCAGGGGAGCGCCGGCAAAGGTCAGTAGCGCGCCCCTCAGGCAGGGGAGCGCCGGCAAAGGTCCCGGCGTGGCTCGGCCGGGTAGGGGAACGCAGGCCCACCCTACACCACTGCGTTCCAGCCCAGGGCCCTGACGGTGGCAGGACGAGGGTCCCGCCACTGGATCAGCGGGGTCCCTCCGTGATACAGACTCACCACTGTGCAGCTTTGTCCCTGGGCTACTTCCTACCCGATCGCTCGTCCGGATCCCTCTGATCCCGTCAGTGCGTCGGGGTAGTCCGCTCTTGGCAGCTCCAGCTCCCCCTCAGGCTCAGGCTCCTCCAGCTCTCTCCAGTCCTTGGCTGCTGGCAGCTCCAGCTCCCACTCCGGCTCCTCCAGTTCCCCTGGGTACTCGGCAGCGGGCAGTCCTGGCAGCCCCAGTCCGTCCTCCCGGTGCGGTTTCCCTTGGTCCAGGGCCTCCCCTGGCGCGGCAGCAGGATCTGAAGGGAGCAGCCCGCGGTCTGCGTCTGCCTCCCTCCTTGGTGCTGCTCTGACTGAGCTAAGGGCCCCGCCCTTTATACTTCCTGTTCCACCCCTCCCCTTCCGGGGGGTGGAGCTAGCTTGGGCTGGCCCCGCCCACTCCGGCTGAGAGAAAGGCCCTTTTACCTCCGGTTCAGAAGGCAGCCACCCTGGCTCCCTACATATGGCAAAACCTAGTTTTATTATTTAGGATTTTTTAAACACCTGATTACTTCCATAAAGTTATTGAGGACACCCAGCATAGTTTTACCTTGTATTGACCATCTTAAATATTTTTTCCAGTTTCCTTATTGGTCATAGAGGAAACTCAGCTCTTCCAAAAACGTTGACTGTGTCTGCATTATCTCCTGAATGGACAAACACCCTGCTCTGATTAATCAAGTCCTTTGTACGCAGTGGGATCTCTCTTTTCATTTTTGGATAAAATGCTATTTCTGAATAAGATGAATGAGATGGAAATCTTAAGCTGCTTTTGTGAGAGTACAGGAAAACCACAATATTTTTGTTATAATATAGCTGAAACAACAACATTGTGATCCATTTCTTTTGCTGTTGAAATACATTAAATATTGCTGAGCTTTGAAAGCGGTTCCACGCTTTGGTAGCATCTACTTCAAAGAATTATCTGAAAAATTTCCGGAGTGATCTTTGGAAATGCTGACGGATGCTGTTCCCCTGCAGGAAGTGTGCTTTTTTTGAGACATCTTAGGATGGATTTTGGTAGCCTCCTTGAAAACTGCAGGCTGTCCCCATGAATTTTAAAGAACTCCAGAGTCTGGCAATAGCTGGAAATAACAACAAGCTGTTAGGCCAAATGGGATCAACTGGTATTGCCACAGGTTTTGCTCTTTGCTCTCTTTACTGCTGTCAGGTAACAGTTATTAAAAACACTCCCCACTTCAGGCAATGAACGGTGAAACAGACATGCTGCAGCTTTCGCAGCGCACAGGCTTGCATTTTGCTATTTATCTTTAAAAGGTGAAAGGAGTACGTTACAATGCAAATCCTATAGCTGCTGCAGCCTGGGAACTTAGACCTGTTTTGAAATCAGTGGGGTTGTAGTAATCCTTCTGCCTTTTTTTTATTATTCTTATTCGGAAAGGATGACTTCAGTTTTAAAATGTCACGTTTTAGCGAGTTGGTAGTGGTGAAAGGGGCCAGACGGATACTCCTGGAACCTGAAGTCCTTTGTTCATCCACCAGGCAGGTACAACGCTGGCAGTGCAAGGTTCTCCAGCACCATCTGGCTAATGTGCCTGAACTGTAACCTGATGGAACCGCTCTCTGGATAGCTTTAATCCTCTGTTGATTCTCAGCTGAGACTACTAAGAAGGCGCTTGTGAACGGATGGAGTCACTATCATGTTCTCAGTGGAGCGCACACGCTCACTTAGTGTCCAGACGCTCAATTCCTTGAGGGCTGGGCTTTTGTGGCAGCTCTGCAAGTGAAATCCCAGTTTGAGCTTCCTCCTGGAGCTTGGCTGTCCTTTGGGTTCCCCTTCATGACATCTTTGGTTCTAGCGCCTCAGAGGGCCACTTCCACCTCTTTAATATCCTAGGGCTACCTGCACCTGCCACAGTCAGCGGAACAGACTCACCAGCTTTATGCAGGGTTTCGACACCCCCTAGTAGGTCAGGAGAAGATTCTCACCAGCCAGTTACAGGTCTAAATGGTGGAGGCAGGGGTGGTGTTTTTTATAAGGGTACCTCTCCTGGTAGTTTGGAATGAGCCGGAAACGACCAAGTTAATTTCATAGACCACTGACCAGCCCTGGGGTAGGTATAATTTTCTGTCATTACGGATCCATTCTGAATAAAAATAGTTTATCTGAAGGGGTCCCTGTTCAGGCGGTAGGGTTTTTGGACGAATTGGAGTAAGTCCAGAGGAGAGCAGGAAAAAGGATGAAAAATCTAGAAAGCATGACCTATGAGGAAAGATTGAAAAAAATCGGGTTTGTTTAGTCTGGAGAAGAGAAGACTGAGTGGAGACATAACATTCTTCAAGTACGTAAAAGGTTGCCCTAATGAGGAGGGTGGTAAATTGTTCTCCTTAACCATTGAAGACAGAACTAGAAGGAATAAGAGTAAATTGCATCAAGGGAGATTTAGGTTAGACATTAGGAAAAACTTGCTCTCACTGTTAGGGTGGTTAAGCACTGGAACAAATTACTTAGGGAGGTTGTGGAATCTCCATTATTGATGGTTTTTAGGAACAGGTTGGACAAACACCTGTCAGGGATGGTGTAGATAATACTTAGTCCTGCCTCAGTGCAGGGGACTGGACTAGATGACCTATCAAGGTCCCTTCCAGTCCTACATTTCTTTGATTCTAATGGCTTCAAATCCCATTATGAGTCTCCTAAAATAATCCCATACATGTTTTTTTAATCTGGAGCCTGATTTCAGTGGGTTAACGCAGCGATTTTTTTTCCTGGTGTTTTCACTTTATCTCTGCTTTATAGTGAACTATAGAAAGAGATGCTGCACTGAAACATAGGCTCTGTGTAGGCTTTCTTTCATTTGTCTTGTCATTCTAGCGTATGCATTAGTGCCCCAGAAATTCAAACAGTAATTTGATAGCCTAGCATTTGGCATAATGTCACTTATTGCTGAGGAAATGCTGGTAGAACGAGATGTCAGTGGAGTGGGAAAAGACCAGCACAGTTGCAGAAAGGTTGGAAGAATCCTATGGATTTGTAATGGGCGTCTGTGGCTCTCCTTATAGAGTACAGATCCAGATGTGTTACAGGAAGATGCCATTGTTTGGGGGGGCTAGTCTATCACCATGTAATAAGACACCTTTTGGAGTAGCGTTTTTGCTTTTCTACAAGGAGCACTTGGAGCTGTCGAAGGCAAAAAAGCGTCTATTTGTCTTCCAGAGAATTGTGTGCAGTTATCAACATGACCCTTAAATCGAGGGAGTGGGGAAACAATTTATCTAATTTGATTCTTGATGCAGAAAGGGCTCATGTTTAAAGCCAAAATAAATGGTTCCTGGGGGAGAGTTCAGAGTCTACTTTCCACAGTCCCTGCAAGTGACTTATATAGGTAAAGTTGAATGTGTATTATAAGAGTGCGAATTTCCAGTCTTGCAGAGAACATCAGTAAATTCTGGTGGGGAAAGAAGACAATTAGAACTTCATTGTATTTAGTCTTCAATTTATATTTCTTCTTATCTTACTTGTAAACACAGAATTGCAAATTAATAACTCTATACCTATGCCTGCTCCAAATGTTATGTTGTATCTCAGCAGACTTCTTATTTCATAGTTTCAGGTGAAGTCTTTGATTAATGGAGGAGGAATAAAAAGTTGAGAGCCATAATTCTCCATTACTTGTAAAATCTTCACTTGCGCTTAACTTCAATGCAAATTGTTCTGAGAGGAGGATTTTCTTTTTAAAAGGTCTTTAGGGATCTTGAATTTTAGATTTGCATTGACATAAAATGAAATGTTAAAGTGCATGGTTAGAGTTTTGGATTTTACTGTACTGGATTGAGGCACATTTCCTTTGGGAGTGTTTCTGAAGAAGGGGTAGGAGCATTCTGTGCCAAGGAGACCTTTCTGCATAAAAGAGCAGAGTTTTCTTATTTGTCCTCCAATATCAGTTAGTATTGTTGTGGGCATGGAAGAAAAATGTGATTAAGCTGCAGGGGTTAAGGAGAAGCCAGATCAGCATGATCCCAAAGCCTAAACTGAAATGCAGTACAGATGTAAGACATTTTCATTAAAACTGGAGGTGGGCCTGAGCTGGGATATTTGCATCTGGATCCCAGCTTGCCCAAAGCTAGGCGATTGTTTTGGTTTGGGCGCAAACTCTGATTAAAAGAATATATTTTGGATGCTGTGTTCAAACCAAGAGTGGCAGAGGGAGACGATGCACCAAAGCGTTCAGTCTATGGGGTAAGAGCACATAAGAATTATAGTAGCATACAGTAGCACTTATTACATCAGTAGCTTACAGGGTTTATCTGAGGCATGCTGTGGTAATGGGCATTATGGTGGAGAGGAGATAAAAGTAGTAGAATGAGCAAGATAATTTTTTTTTTATTATTTCTGTGGAATTTGCTTTCTGTTTACAGATCTGCAGAGTCTAGTTTCATTCCGTAAGAATTGTAGCAAATCCCTCTGGGGAGACCCCTTTGGACACCCATATGGTGATAGAATTCCGTTTTGGGGGGGGGGGGTGGTTGGATGCTGATAATTCCTTTTCCTGGCTAACGTTGTGATCTGGTGTTCCTAGTTCTCGTGTAAGAGTGGGAAACTTTTCCCTTTGCCTTATTAAATCTATTTTTCAAACTGTCACTTCACCAGGTCTAGTGACAGAGTCGGATGTTTATGTGGCCCTGGACACTTGAACTCTGGTGTTTTCAATCACAACAGCACCTCTTGCCAGCCGTTGTGAATTAAATACTCCTCATGACCTCTTACCCTCGCCGCTCTTAAATTCATGCTTTAAAAACAGCTTAATGAGGGGTTTACTGGCCCAATTGGAAGTTTTTATTAAAACCTATTAGTGCACTAGAGTAGCCTGCCTGAAGGAAACGATTAGCCCAAAGCAACTAAATTCAAGCTGGCCCCTAGCCACACCAGGTTTTCTCTAAACTGTTTCCAGACCCACGTTAACCCTCACACTGCAGCTTGCATGGTATTCATATCCTCTGGTTTAATTTATGGCTTGTCTGATTCACCCCCCAACCTACCTTCTTCCCCCCATGTTCACGAAAGCATTTTTTTTTTAAATTTAATTATGCTCTCCATAAGGGGCAACTTCCCTTTATCCAGGTCTGACTTATCTGAGCGCCTCAAATGTATTGAACTAGCTCCCAGAATTCTCCACTGATCCCAGCCAGAGATGAGCTTTTATGCGAGTTGGTCATTTGGAGGCCAGATGGCTGAGGGCAGTAATGTTCAAGCCGTGGGTTCTGAGCTGCATTTGGTTCTGCACAGGGCCCTCTCCTCAGAGATTTCAACAAGGAGCATGGTGCTGATGTAGCGATGGCTTTGACAAGACGCAGGGGGCAATTTTTAAAACAAGGCTGCGTGTGTGTGTTCATGTATGCTCTGGTGAAAAGGGGACAGGCCTGCCACTGACTTGCTGTTTGGCCTGTCACAAGGCACTTAGTCTCTGTTCCTCATCTGCAAAATTGTCAAGTGCTTAAATGCCCCATAGATGAAAGATGCTATAGAAGTCCCCACTATCAATGATTACAGTCGGGTAGCGAAAGAAAGCAGGAGAGAACTTTGGCCTTGCTTTAGCGTTGAAGAAAGTTGCTCTATTAGGCCCTGATCCTGGAAGGTGCTGATCTCCCTGCGCTGTCTGTTCTGCATTGAGGGTAATTAACTGTCACTTTTGTATGTATTCTGTTACCCCATCTCCCCCACTCCACCCCAGCCTGCTTGTCTCATCCACCTGTTATGTTTCCGTCTTTTAGACTCTCTGCTCTTTGAGGGAGGACTGTTCTTTCTTATGTGTTTGTGCAGCCCCTAGTCTGGCTGAGGTTTCTAGGTACACTTCTACCCCGATATAACGCGACCCGATATAACACTAATTCGGATATAACACGGTAAAGCAGTGCTCCGGGGGGGTGGGGCTGCGCACTCCGGTGGATCAAAGCAAGTTTGATAGAACGTTGTTTCACCTATAACGCGGTAAGATTTTTTGGTTCCCCAGGACAGCGTTATATCGAGGTAGAGGTGTACTACTACAATGTAAATGTTTAATCGTAAACTTGTCACGTTGACGTATTCTGAATCTGTTTTAATTTTTTGGGGTCCCTTTGCAACTCCATACGCTGATGAAGTAACTCCTCAGTCGCTAATGAGAATATTCCAGTGCCCTCCGGATCATTGCCATGTATGTCGGATGTTCTCATGCACCTTTTTATCCTTCATCGTTAACCTGTAAATGGAGAAGAAAACTTGAAAATGCCCGAGTACTCTGGTTTATAAGGCCATGTACCTGTATTCAACTGGAAAGACTCCAGCTCCCTCACTGAAAGCCAGCATGTAGAAAACACCAGCAATCGTTTTGAAAACTAGGTGGTTGACAATCTGTCATTTAGATTGTCACATAAATGGGTAAGATTTATGGCCTGGAATGCTATATTCATCATTGGCAGTGTGGTCCTCCATAGAGTTAAACTAACAAAAACAAAAAAAGCCACTGTCCCTTTTGACACCAGTCCTTTCCTATGAGATGTAGCTTAGGCTTCTTTGTTCTTGCTAACAAATGGGTGCACCAAACTTGCTGGGTATCTTTTAAAAAGAATACTCTGGAAAAATCTGCCATTAAAGTTATTACTGTAAAGTAGTGTCTTTGATTGCAGCAATTATGCAAATGAATATAAGGGATAAAATACATCTTAGGAAGGGCTGATGCAAATGGTGATGCGGAATGAGTGCATAACTTTTTGAAACAGATCTTGTTCTTGCAAGTAATTTTCTTCAGCAGTTTGCCAAGTCAACTGGATGTCAATCTATGTAACCAGTGTTTGGCCTGAAGATGCTATTTTATTGTCTCTCGGTATAGGAATGTAAATATGTGTAGCCGGTCAGCTGATCTAGCAACATTTTTTTTACTAAGCTATGTATTTCCCTAAGACTTTGTGCCTTACTATGTCCGGGCTTTAATAGAATAACCAAATGATTTTCACACACAGACTTCTATAGCTTACATCACAACCCTGTAGTTACTGGGTGTGGAGCTCTGCTTCTTCCACTGTTTGGGTAGCTGTTCCTTACCTGGGTTTCGTTTTGAGTGTATGAATGATCCTTCAGTCCTCAGACCCAGTTCCTTACTTCTCCCTGGAAATCTCTTTGAGCTGAGCAGATTGTTAACTGGAAATTAGGTAGTATTTGTATTATGGTAGCACCCACAATGTGTTGAGGATTGCCTACACCCATAGAAAAACATAGTTCCTGTCCCAAGGAGCTTATGGTCTAAGGACATTTGGATATCATAAGACCTCTCCTTCCTAGGAAAAGCACTAGGAAAAGTCAGTCTTATAATAGTGCAGGAAAGGATTCTAGACTAGAGTCATTAACTATGGTGATAATAAAGAATATATGGTAGCATGGTAATCTTCAAAATGCTGTACAATTATCAACTTGATTGAGCCTTGCAACTCCCCGGTGAAGTATTTTTACTCCCGTGTTAGAGTGATTAAAGTGAGGCAGAGAAGTTAAATGACTTTCCCAAATTTCATACAAATTATTGTCAGTGTTTAGAATGAAGGAGTCTGGTGTGCTCTGTTAAATGACTACCTCCTACTCCAGAGGTGGTTGGATTCCAGTTGTGCTTGAACAGATCTGCCTGTATATCTCACCTGCTTCAGGGGGTGGGGGAGCTCTGAGATTGAGTTAATCCACCATTTTGAGACCCTGTGATATAAATGTGCCATAGAAATGCAAAACATGTCTTGGTGATATCGTCGCTATGGTCACTGCTTTGTATGGTTGAAAACTACATGCCAAAAACCCAAAGCCAAACAAACAATCCTTCCCCGTTGCAAGTTCTGCAGCTGCAGCACCAAAAAAGAGACTTCCGAAGAGGCCTTGAAGCTTCTGGAATTTAGCTTGGCATGCATCTCTGGTGAAGGAGCAATGGAGTGCAATGGACTATTTTGATCACCAGTTCATTCAGTGATGGATCACAAGAACGCACCAGGGCTGTGTGTGTAGCAAACCGTAACCTTTGCCAACAGCAGGAAAAGGAAGAGGCCATTGTTAGATCACTATTGGAATTACAGATATGTGCCACTTTAATATTCTCAAACAGTTCCTGCTAGAAAGCCCTATTCTGCTGCATCAACTATGATAGTTGGCCATTGTAGTCATGGTGTTTGTTTTGTCAGTAGATGCACAAGTAGCATGTTTACCCTGTTCAAAGTGTCAAACTTGTATCTCTGTGTACAGTACATGACTACAGTACATTCTGTGTACAGTACAGTACAGCGCCTAAAATTGTTTTCTCCCCTTTCTCAGGAGTTTGAAGCCTTAATAGATGCCTTAAAGTTTCTCTTTAAAAGGAGGATTTATTCATTGCAATGGTATTCACTTCTGCTTAGATCTGAATCCTTTTCATAGGGCTAGAGGCCATTGGTATCTTTCTAATTGGTATGGATTCTTTTCTGAATCTGAGTATCCCTTTTAGCCAGTGTTTGACTGTGCAGACAGAACTCAGTTAACCTAAGTTGGAATAAGCATAAGAGACTTCAGCTCTTATCACACACACATTAACAGTTTGGTGCTGGCAGTGGGTTCTCTTGTGTGCACTGTAAAGTCAGCACTTGCACTTCTTCTTTGGCAATGTGAAATGCATTACTCAGGATTGTGAGCTTAGCGGGGGTCCATATTTTTAATCTTCTGATCATTCTGTGGCTTAGTGCAGCTGCACAATTCTGGAGTCCTGTTAAAGGAGCAAAGGATTGAGATGTGGTGCCACCCCACAGTACCTTTTCAGTTTAAAAATGTTAATCATGTAATAAAACTGATACTTGAATGTAAAGATATGTCTGGACCAAAGCTCTTGATCTGAGGAATTCTCCATTTGAGGAAGTTCCGATTTACATCCAAACATCCCAGTTGGACCCATTTCAACGTATCGCTTCTATGCCAAAGGATCCGCAAGCTTTTTACAAATTGTAGGCAGGGATCACTCTTGCTTACCAGTGAAATTCAGCCACCTCTCGGGTGAGGTTTGACAGCTATTTAACAGTCACCTGGAGAACACAGGGTTGTTGTAGGACAGGGAATGATGAACAGCATAGTCACTTGTGAGGGAATTAGGGAGGTAGTCTGTAATTACCTAAATGGAGTGTGGCTAGGACAATGTGATTAAATCCCCTGCTCTTTCAAGAAGTGATGTGGGAAGTTTTTATGATGTCAAGCGGTCAGGACCTCTGTTTGGTGTGTCTTTCAGAAAGTGTCACCTCCAACAGCGCAGTGCCTCCTTAATGCCGTACTTGACTGGTTCATTACTGACTCAAAGGGAAGTGTGCCACCTGCTGAATTATCAGCACAATGTTCTGCAGCATGTAGGCATTTCTTAAAGGTATGCCGTGTGAACAGCGCAGTTCTGACCCTAGGCTGTATGCCTGCGGACATCCCGATCCATGTCAGTTCAAACTGCTCTCCCCTTGTTAGCTGCCTATATTTAGTGACTCTGTAAAGTCACAGATCTCTACTTTTCAGAATACTCAGGAAATAGCTCCACTGATTATCAAAGGGGAACTGAATTAAAGCTGTAGGGAAGGAATAAAGATCATCTCTGGTTTCCCAGAGTAAATGGGTGCTGTTTACCAAAGTGGCCATGCATACATGTCAAACAGCCATGCCCCCATAATCTCCCACAGTTGTTCCTCTTAAATAGGGATGATTGGCATGCATGTGCTATGGGGTTTTTTTTAAACTTGGAAATACGATTCTTTGATGCAGTGGGAATATTCAAAGTGTGAATTTTAAGAAGTGTTTCGAAGCTTTGTGGATCTGCCTCCACAGCTGGTCCCGCAACTCATGGGTTGCATTGTATTTTGGGGGAGCCTCTTCCATCTGTTTGGACATACAATACACAGGTGAATGCTCCAAAGAGTCTTGACCAGCCTGGTCTGTGCCACTGGGACCCCCTGCATACCGAAGAATAGGCATACCCTAGCTTGCAAAAGTAAAAACCAGGCATATTCCATGTACCCAGTTATACCCTCTAACAAAAGAATCTATTCTACTAAAGGCATAAGAGTGACAATCCAAAAAGCAAACATCAGACTGTCGTGCACCTGAAGAGTGGAAGATGATAGATGTTTTTCTAAGTTGAGTGAGAAAGCTGAATTGGAGAGGATCCAGGGAAAACAATGGAGTAGATCAGTGACAGTGCCAGCTTCAGTCGACTGACACTTCTCAGCACAGGGCTGTTTAAATTCATTGTGATATTGCCAGGCTTTTGATGGAAGATGAGAGATGGGCGGGGTTGTCTTCCGGCCACACTTGGATGGAAAGTTCAGCTTTGTCATGGCAGAGTGACTTTTTTATTTTTAAAGTTAAATTAACCTTGACACGCAGAATAACCTCTGAAGACTAAAAAATCTGAAAGACATCCAAGGAACTGCTGGTATTTTTATTCTTCCATTAATTTCACTGTCAGTTCCAACGGGCCTCTGATTTAACCATGTCTGGTTAACCATTCACATACCCTTCTTTTGACCTGATAGAACCCCACAGAAAAGCTTTATTGCAGTAATTTCTAGAGGATGATGGAGCCTAAGCATCACTCATGCTGGTATTCTAAATATAAACATTCAAAAGACCAGCTTTCGTGGTGGTTAGAATTTGTTTGTGATTAACCGTCCCCTGATACTATTCTAGAATAGGGAGTAATGGCATTAAGGTCTTAGGCTTGAATTTTTAGAGAGGCCAAAGGGAGTTAGGTGCCAACACCTACTGAAACTCAATTAATTTCTTTATGCTTTCCTTGGCTTGAATTTAATATGGAGGTTTTGAGATGTTAAGGATCAAAGTTGCTATTGCACAGTTCTGATGCTTTCACGCTAGAAGTGGTGAATGCACGAAAAATGCACTACAGTTGTACCAAAGTAAGGCAGCGAGTGGGAAGAAGCAAACTGAATGCAAAATACTACACATGCAAATACAAATGTGGTGGAAGCATGATACATTAATACTCAAATAGAGATTGCATTTCAAACGGAAGATTCTGCATTGAGTATTCCTGGCCATTTCAGGTGGTGTTAGCTTCAGCAGCATGGCCATCTGGCTAAGCACTGCAAATCATGAATAACACAGTGACTGAACAGCAAAATGTTAAGGTCCTGTTTTTGGGGACACACTCTAGGTACAAAGCAACTGAACTGTTCTCTTTAGCCTTCTTCCCTCGTTGTGCAAAAAATAGCATGCAATCTAGTGTAAAAAGTATGGTGCAAATGGCAAAACGTGAGTTAGACCACTGAAACCAAAAGATTTTTTAACTAAGCTGTTGAGAAATCAAGGGCTGTTGATATTAAAGTGTGGATGTTTCTCTAAAAATCTGTTCAATTTCCCTTAGGCATTCTGCATGGGGAAACTGTAATACTTATTTTATTTGTTGTTGATGGTGTCTTTATACAGTAATTTATGTCAGCGTGTCTGCTTTCTCCTGAACCCTACAAGTTTAAGCCTCATTCTAAGCAAGGATTTTACAAAGGGGCCTAGTTCTCTAAGACCCCTTTTTAAAATCCCAGCACTAATTACTACTTTATGTATGATGACGATTTTGCGTTAAAGAGCTTGCTGCATTCTCAAATATTGCTTCCAAAAAATTCCTAGCAGAAGCGGCCATGTTTTCTTCATTTTTTAGAAATGCGTGTGTTAGTCTGGTGAAATAATTGTCTCATAGGGTTGTTTTCCTTTTTTAAACTGGGTGAAACCACAGTATGAAACCAAGCTCTTCCCAGTAATATATAGGAAATAGGTAGAAGCCAAGGTACATATTTCATGTGAGTCAAAAGAGATGTCAGAATTTCAAAGTAAATACCATTATGCAATTTCCAGTGCTGAAATCTTTTCTTTTGTAGCTTGGCTCCCATGCCTTGATTCAGAACAGTTGGTACTTTATTTTAAGTTCTTTTTTGGTGCCAAGATCATCCGTCCCTGTCATAATCACCAAATGAAAACTGAAAATGTCATGGGAAATGCCGGTAGCTACTATCCAGTCAGTGCAGGTCTGCAGACAGGTGTGACAGCGCAGGATAACACATGAGATTGCGAAAGGAAATTAACAGAAAACAATACAATGCCACTTTTTTAATCTTTTAAAGAGAATGAAGATGGTGTATGTCTTCTCTCAGTGGGGGACTGTAACCCAAAGGATGTGAGCAATAACCAGCCGGACAAGCACCTGAGAGAGGGAATGCTCGGTGTGACCTCAGACCTCTGGCCCCCCACTCCTCAATGTCCCATTTCCAGCCATGGCCAGCGCTGTACAGACACAGAGCAAAAAGATGGTAACTTAACGCATGGTGATGCTGTTCTGGGGAGGAGAGGAGGCTGTGTAGTTGTTAGGAGCCAGGTGAGCTTGGGGACTAATGGGAATCTTGCTCTGTCACAACTTCCCACAGCAAGGAACAAACCCTACTGCCTAACTTGCCTCGTGTGATATCTAGGTCTTAAACTCATCTAACCTCCTGTGCTCAGTTTTCCCTTATGTAAAATGGGTATAATACCTGCCTCATAAAGTGCTTCAAGACCCTCACTTAATAAGAACAATTTATTACTATGTAGACAAGGCAGCATGCCTAAAATAACAGCATTGTAGCAATGGGGTTTCAGCTCTTTCCATGCTGGTGAGACACATTATGGAATTAGACCACCTTTAAAACAGCACTTAGCTTGTTTTAATGGGCTGGTAGCAGAGATGTGGGTTTATTTTAAATGAGGAATTGAAGTAAATCCGTACGCATTCTTCGGGGAAGGGGTTTGGAATAGTCTCTTGCATTGCTTTCCTCCAGCATGTCAATACTATACGTGTCTGTAGTGCCTACCGCCTGATTGAGCAACTCAGTGGCTCTTGGAAATCACAGTGAGAACAACTGTAAGATCGAACCTTTTATTTACAAAGGTATAGTGGCCAGAGAGTCTGACGTGAAAATCAGGCAGCAGTGCAAGATATTTAGGGCGAGAATTTTTAAAGGTATTTAGGCACCTAACTCCTGATTTCAGTGGGAGTTGGGTGCATAAATACCTTTAAAAATCTGGACCTTAAATCCTTGGCCAGGTCTTTGCTTAGTGGGCATGATCCCTACTGCAGCCTGGAAAGGGGATTATTTTAATTTAGTAGATGCATCTGTTGTTTTATAGAGCACTCCAATGCTCTCGGGGTTTTGTACAACAAAATAAAAACAAATTCAATAGAATAAAGACATGATAGAACACCAGGTATATTTATTAATATCAGTAAAACATATGGTGGTAACATAATCTCTGTAAGGCATGCCGGTGTCAAGGTGAGAATCGCTGTTCATAAGTCTTTAAGCAAATACATTTGCCTTTGTACAGTGGGAGGCCATTAAATCATTCACTTGCTTACGTACCTGCAGAAACTGTTCTATCTTCCTATACAGGGCTGTGGATAGAGGGTTTGATGATGTCTGTGATTACAGTGAGGCTGTAGGCTAGGAATATTCCAGAGTGAAAAGGAAGCATGCCATGCTAATGTTCAGTGAAACTGCAGTCAGTGGCCTCTTTTCACTGTATAGTGACCAGTTTTCCCAGAGGTTGATGGGCAGTTTTCCTTGCATTGCCCTCTGTTGCAGGAGGACAGAAGAACAACTTGCTACTCTGGAAGATGGTTCTGACGCTTATGGTTTTCCACATTGATTTTTCTTTGCAGTGAAATTCCCCAGTCAATATTAATGAAACCCCTGATTTATGACATAGACAGTCCTAGGGCCTCTAGCAATCTTAGTGTGGGCACGGGCACCCTATAAGTACTATCTGAGTGCTTCACAGATGTTGTGTTTGTATGTTACACACAGGAAATAGGGAGGTGCTATCAGTTCCTTATCTGTAAAATGGGGATCAGGCACAGAGACTAAGTGCTTTGCCCAAGATCACACAGGTAGTGGCAAAGCAAGGATTTGAACCCTAACCACTGAGCCATATTTCTTTCACTTATATTGGCTTCTAACACTTTTTCCTAAAGTATCCCGGAGGGGTGTGTGTTGTGGAGGTGGGATGTGCATTTCGGGAGCTAGCACAGAACAGCAGGGTTTATACATGAATTAGAGAGGGGATGGACAGGGTATCTAAAAGGGGATAGATGTTATGCGTTATGTAGGATGGATGAAAGGAAATCCTCCTTCTTAACAGGAAGTTGAAGGAGCAGAGCCAATTGTGGTTCAAAGTTAAATGAAATATATAACGTGTGACAGAGTGAGTGGAAGGGAAGTGCTGGGGATAAGGGGTTAAAAGAGTAGGAAAGCGTTTTATTTTTCTGGAGAGGGAAGCATCAATAAAGGTGAAAGATAAAGGGCCAGAAACTGATGGGAAAACAGTTCTTGGGCTATTATGTCCGTTTGATTGCTGAGGTAATCCTGTTATGTTAGAATATAAAGCTTAAGCACATGGCAGAGATCAGTTCCCCAGTGTGATGTCTCTGTTTTGCTTCACAGCTGCAGAAGAAACACTGTCAGAGGTGGGAGTGTTTTATTATAATGCGGTACAGCCGTATGTTGTCACGCGTTGTCACATGGGCTGAGAAGCGATGACCCTGTAGTGTTTTTTTTAATGTACCCTTTGGTAAACATGAGGGCCAAATTCTGCTCTCCTACACCAGCTTCAATCTGGAATATCTCCACTGCAGGCAAAGGTTTAGCTTGCTGTATTTGAGAGCGTCGTCTGGCCCTGAGGAACGCTGCGCAAACCAGGTGTTTTTAAGAGAAGCCTGTATGTGAGGTCATTTAACTCTCTCCCCCAAAAGGGGTAATAATGCACATGTTGAAGGGATTGGCAGGACACAGGGCAGTAGGAAAAGCAGCCACCAGGAAGGTGTAAGAAGGCGTAAGACAAAGCTGACACCCTTCCCTTCCATTGCTCCTCCTGCCAGCTTTTAAATTAGCGGTCTGCACTTGCCAGCTGACCGATGTGTAAGTTACACACTTGTTTAGAGGGCTCACCTCTCAACTTGGACCCCGGTATTCTCCTCTGTAAAACAGACGCACTT
Source organism: Terrapene triunguis (assembly GCF_002925995.2). Taxonomy (NCBI): domain Eukaryota; kingdom Metazoa; phylum Chordata; order Testudines; family Emydidae; genus Terrapene; species Terrapene triunguis. The sequence goes on along the minus strand of NW_020664444.1, from coordinate 5,043,655 downwards.
AACAGTGTGGAGGATACAGCAGTATGGTCTGATCACTGTAATTGGTGTTTGTATAGCAGTGGTTGCGTATTTATGCTGGGATTCCAGTCGGAGTTGGGTGCAACTCCCCGAGGCCGCTTTGCAAATCTCAAAGCTCTGCAAGCGTTGACTGATCCTCATACCACTCATGGGAAAGAAGCACATTTGGCACATGGGGAAACTAAGAAAAGTTGCGCTAGGCTGCACAGCAAGGCAGTGGTAAAGCAGGGACTGCATCAGCTTCCTCGCTCAGTCCCGTGCTCTAATCACATAATCAATAATTATTGCATATCACAAAATAACAAAGTACATTGCTCCTCACTCTCCTCAGAGCATGTCTAGAACAGTGGTTCTCAAACACATTTGATCGTGCCCCCTACTTTGTGTCGGTAGTAGTTTATGTCCCTCCCTACCCCCCTCGCCACACATATACCGATATATTCCACGGTGCTTCACTTGAATCTGTTGCGGTTTCTTTGTTTTTCACTTAAGAACATAACATAAGAACAGCCAGACTGGGTCAGACTAAAGGTCGATCTAGCCCAGTATCCTGTCTTCCGACAGTGGCCAATGCCAGGTGCCCCAGAGAGAATGGACAGAACAGGTAATCATCAAGTGATCCATCCCCTGTTGCTCATTCCCAGCTTCTGGCAAACAGGCTAGGGACACCATCTCTGCCCATCCTGGCTAATAGCTATTGATGGACCGATCCTCCATGAAATTATCTAGTTCTCTTTTGAATCCTGTTATAGTCTTGGCCTTCACAACATCCTCTGGCAAGGAGTTCCACAGGTTGACTCTGCGTTATTTGAAAAAAATACTTCCTTTTGTTTGTTTTAAACCTGCTGCCTTTTAATTTCATTTGGTGACTCCTTGATCTTGTGTTATGAGAAGGAGTAAACACTTCCTTATTTACTTTCTCCACACCAGTCATGATTTTATAGACCTCTATCATATCCCCCCTTAGTCGTCACTTTTCCAAGCTGAAAAGTCCCAATCTTATTAATCTCTCCTCATACGGAAGCTGTTATTTACCCTTAATAATTTTTGTTGTCCTTTTCTGACCCTTTTCCAGTTTTAATATATCTTTTTTTGAGATGGGGTGACCACATCTGAATGCAGTATTCTAGATGTGGATATACCATGGATTTCTATAGAGGCAATATGATATTTTCTGCCCTTTCTTAATGATTCCCAACGTTCTGTTCACTTTTTTTGACTGCCGCTGCACATTGAGTGGATGTTTTCAGAGAACTCTCCACAATGACTCCCAGATCTCTTTCTTCAGTGGTAACAGCTAATTTAGACCCCATCATTTTTATATGTATAGGTGGGATTATGTTTTCCAATGTGCATTATTTTGCATTTATCAACATTGAATTTAATCTGCCATTTAGTTGCCCAGTCACCCAGTTTTGAGAGATCCTTTTGTAGCTCTTCGCAGTCTGCCTCGGACTTAACTATCTTGAGTAGTTTTGTATCCTCTGCAGATTTTGCCATCTCACTGTTTACCCCTTTTTCCAGATCATTTATGAATATGTTAAATAGGACTGGTCCCAGTACAGACCCCTGGGGGACACCAATATTTACCTCTCTCCATTCCGAAAACTGACCATTTATTCCTACCCTTTGTTTCCTATCTTTTAACCAGCTACCAATCCACGAGAGGCCCTTCACTCATATGCTATGACTGCTTACTTTGCTTAAGAGCCTTTGGTGAGGGACCTTTGTCAAAGGAATTCTGAAAATCCAAGTACACTATGTCCACTGGATCCCCCTTGTCCACATGCTTGTTGACCCCCTCAAAGAATGTAGATTGGTGAGGCATGATTTCCCTTTACAAAAACCAAGTTGACTTTTCCCCAACAAATTATCAAAAACAGCGAGGAGTCCTCGTGGCACCTTAAAGACTAACAAATTTATTTGGGCCTAAGCTTTTGTGGGCTAGAACCCACTTCATCAGATGCATGGAGTGGAAAATACAGGAGCAGGTATAAATACATGAAAAGATGTGAATTGCCTTACCAAGTGTGAGGTTAGTCTGACGAGACAATTCAATTGACAGCAGGATACCCAGGGCGGAAAAATAACTTTTGAAGTGGTAATGAGAGTGGCCCATTTCAGACCGTTGACCGAGATTTCAACCATTTCCAGCCCACCGTCAACCTCAGCCTGGAGCAGCTCATTTTTGTGTAGTTCCCCTTTCTGAAATTAAATGCTACCGTGTTGGGCTGCTGTGGTGTCTTCCCTGTGACAGGGATGTTACATTTAATTATATTATGGTCACTGTTACCAAGTGGTCCAGCTATAATCACTTCTTGGACCAGATCCTGTGCTCCACTTGGGACTAAATCAAGAATTGCCTCTCCTCTTGTGGGTTCCAGGGCTAGCTGCTCCAAGAAGCAGTCGTTTAAGGTGTCAAGAAACTTTATCTCTGCATCTCTTCCTGAGGTGACATGTACCCAGTCAATATGGGGATAGTTGAAATCCCCCATTATTATTGAGTTTTTTAATGTAATAGCTTCTCTAATCTCCCTGAGCATTTCACAGTCACTATCACCATCCTGGTCAGGTGGTCGGTAATATATCCCTACTGCTATATTCTTATTATTCGAGCATGGAATTACTATCCATAGAGATTCTATGGGACAGTTTTGTTCATTTAAGATTTTTACTTCATATGATCAACACTTTCTTTCACATATAGTTCCACTCCCCCACCAGCACGACCTGTTCTGTCCTTCCGGTATATTTTGTACCCTGGTATTACTGTGTCCCATTAATTATCCTCATTCCACCAAGTTTCTGTGATGCCTATTATATCAATATCCTCATTTAATACAAGGCACTCTAGTTCACCCATCTTATTATTTAGACTTCTAGCATTGGTATATAAGCACTTAAAAAACGTGTCACTTTTTAGCTGTCTGCCATTATACGGTGTAATTGAATTGGCCTCTTTTTCATTTGACTGTTTCTCATCAGATCCTACCACTATTTTATCATCTTCCATCTTCTCCTCCTTACTAAGACATAGAGAATCTCCATTAATAGATCCTCTCCTAAGAGATGTCTCTGACCGAACCACGTGCTCCCCCGCACCTGTCGTCTTTCCTCCAGCCCTAAGTTTAAAAACTGCTCTACGACCTTTTTAATTTTCAGGGCCAACAACTTGAGTTGGGTTTTTTTTCTGTTGCACGAATGAGCCAAGAACGCATTGTAATAAGAGCAAAAGCAAAATTGTGATTGTGGTCCATGCTTACAATTAAATGTGCATACTGCATCGGAGCAAATGGATTTGCGTACAGGTGGCAACGACTTTGTATAATGCTATGCAAGGTTAACAGAAATCCATCAAAATGCACCACGCCATCTGAGGACCTGATATATGGAGGAATCAGCTTTGCTAGTTACGCATTGCTATGGGTAAAATGTGGGCAGTAAGTTTTTGTTGTTTGTTTTTTAAATTTCCCCCTAAAGCTTCTCATGCCCCCCTCCCAGAATACATTCTGTGCCCCCTCCCCCAGGGGGCCACCCTCTAGTTTGAGAAACTCTGGTCTAGAAGACCGTTCAGAACAGTTTTTTGGGAGCAAACTAGCTTGATATTTGTTTTTCATTCCTCCAGGGATGTTGAATCCTTGAAAATATCCATAATGAAAATGGTACTTAGGTTGTTAAATAGGGGAATTTGGCTAGAGCTTCCTGGCACACAGCTTGGACAGTTGTAATTTATTATATTATTTCCCCATCTGTTTATTATTAAATACGAAGTACTTAAGTTTCACAATCTTACCTCTTTGATTTATATCCAAAAGAAAATGGTGTACTTTTTTACTGAATACTCTTTAGCTCCAACCTATGATTATGAGCAACATTTTGAACTTTTCCTTGATCAATTTAAAAACAAAATAAAATTAAGACAAGAAAAACCCTGACACGCATCACTCCAGGGGTCAATGATTTTTCCTCCGTTTTGAAAACGACCCTGTATATAGATACTTCATGAGTGTTTTATTTCACTTTTAAGTTATGGGTTGCAATCAAGCTTCTCTTCATGCTCGGATAAGATATAAAAGTTTGTAGACCTTTCCATTTGCAAAGCAGGGTGCATACATGAGGTTGCTAAAATAGTTCACGGGTTACTAGAATTCCTAAGCAGCCCCATGTATAAAAGAGCTGTAAACTAGAAAGTTCACTTTATTGCCAGGTGAGTAAATTGACCAGACTTCTCACTCTGCTCCTGGAATTCCTGTAACCACCCTCTTTAAAATGTTCTGTTCTATGTAGGTTTGTATCCCTCGCTCATCACCATAGTATCTGGGCACCTTCCAGTAGGGCATTAAGCAACTGTGACTTCACCCAGGCCAACTGTGCAATTGTAGACACTAGTGCTGTTTAATGTGTGTGATCCTTTGACTGGTCATCCTTTGCAGAGCACGCTATAGAAAGGAGCTTTGTGTACTTGTAAGCACATCCAGAGTGGTTAGGTAATTGCTAAAAGGTCTGAATGGCTGGAAAAGCAGCCTGGGTATCCTTTTGCAAAGGCATTGCTTTGGGCATCTTTTGTGGTCTACAGAAGTCCCATATCCTCTGTCTGTAACTGTTGAAGCAGGAACAGTGGTAGAATGATGCTGGTTTCCCCCCCGCCCCTCCTTTGAATGGCTTAAAGCTATGTCCTAGTAGCTCTCAAAAACAGAGGAAGATCTAGAGTTATGCTTTTAGGCTCGCCATGTTCCGTCCCCACCTTGCACTTTGAAACAGGAGTGAATCATAGAATCTCAGGATTGGAAGGGACTTCAGGAGGTCATCTACTCCCACCCCCTGCTCAAAGCAGGACCAATCCCCAGCTAAATCATCCCAGACAGGGTTTTGTCAAGCCTGACCTTAAAAACCTCTAAGGAAGGAGATTCCACCACCTCCCTAGGTAACCCATTCCAGTGCTTCACCACCCTCCTAGTGAAAAAGTTCTCCCTAATATCCCACCTAAACCTCCCCCACTGCAACTTGAGACCATTACTCCTTGTTCTGTCATCTGGTACCACCGAGAACAGTCTAGATCCATTCTCTTTGGAACCCCCTTTCAGGTAGTTGAAAGCAGCTATCAAATCCCCCCTCATTCTTCTCTTCTGCAGACTAAACAATCCCAGTTCCCTCAGCCTCTCCTCATAAGTCATGTGCTCCAGCCCCCTAATCATTTTTGTTGCCCTCCGCTGGACTCCTTCCAATTTTTCCACATCCTTCTTGTAGTGTGGGGCCCAAAACTGGACACAGTACTCCAGATGAGGCCTCATCAATATCGAATAGAGGGGAATGATCACGTCCCTCGATCTGCTGGCAATGCCCCTATTTATACAGCCCAAAATGCCATTAGCCTTCTTGGCAACAAGGGCACACTGTCGACTCATATCCAGCTTCTTGTCCACTGTAACCCCTAGGTCCTTTTCTGCAGAACTGCTGCCTAGCCATTCGGTCCCTAGTCTGTAGCAATGCATGGGATTCTTCCGTGCTAAGTGCAGGACTTGTTGAACCTCATCAGGTTTCTTTTGGCCCAGTCCTCTAATTTGTCTAGGTCCCTCTGTATCCTATCCCTACCCTCCAGCGTATCTACCACTCCTCCCAGTTGACATGCGTCCCTGTTGTCACGGTACGTATCAGTTCTTGCAAAAGCGTTGCACATTGGATGGACAGGGGAAGGGAAGTATATGGCATGCTCCATTGTAACATAAAATCTGTTGGGATTTCACTGATACTTTTCCTTTCTGATTTGCATCACTGCATTGTTTCCGATCTAAAATATTGTCCAAGTTGCATTTCCCTTAGTGGACTAAATCTATTCTAGATGCAAAAATATAGCATGCGTGTGCGTGCTCTGTGTGTGTGTGTGTGTGTGTGTGTGTGTGGGCGTGCTCACAAACACACACACCTACCTTAATTAACTTCCTTTTATGTCATCTCTTCCAGCTGAAATGAGTTGAAATTTAAGATTCTGTCCTTGCACCCATGAACTTGGTAATGTTTTGAAATAACTTCTAGGGGAAAGCATAATTTCCCAGTGAAGGAAATGGAATGAAATGAGATGAAGGAGGCAAGGGGCGAGGTATTTAAGGATGTTTAGAGCATGTGTCATCTTGGGTCAAATGG